>NC_056747.1:788697503-788757047 GCF_019279795.1 Protopterus annectens
CAAGTCGCTGAATCTTGCATCTTAACAACTTACAACTAACAAGTAACAAGGCGTCCTGTAGTCACAAAGAACTATGGCAAACATAGCAGCAGCTCAACTTAGCAAACAACGTAGTATAATAAACAACTTGTAACTAAAACCAAAACATGGTCCGAGGAAGCGTATTTTAAATACGCGAAAGCGCTTACCGTTTATAATAAAAGTTCTTGATGCTTTTCATTTGATTAGACGGTTTTTTCGTGGTGAGTCCGAAGTTTTGATTTATCTATCATTAGTGTGTTCATATATTCGTCTACAAAATACTCTCTCCGTTTTTCTTATATAAAATGAACATGATGTAGAACACAAAGCAATGTAAACAACTCTCCTTGTGCCACAATTACACCCATTTGCTAACTTAAGACATCTTTTTGGTTTACCAACACTTCAGATGCCTCCATTATAAATGGACATTGATTGCATGAATTACACTTAGCCATCCCACTCTTTTTATGTGATATAAATGACAAAACTGGAACCTCAAAATGCGGTTTAAGATTGCGGACCATTTTAAACACTACCATTGGTTTTCCACCCAGTAAATTCCACAGCTGTCTGTCTGATTTAAATATTTCCCAAAATTTGGACACACCACCTGAAAACTGGAGGGATGGTATTTCATCACCAAACTCCTAGTTCTATTTTCACTCTTGGGCAAAACTACCAAATCCATGGCCTTACCCAAAATCGGACTAAAATGGGTACCTCTATGTAAACAGACCTCACACCTTATTGACACAAAATCAGGTGGATATCCTCTATAACATAACATTTTAGCTAATAAATCACATTCAAATTTAAACATATCATTTGACACCATTCTAGATAGCCAGACAAACTGACCCTTAACCAGGGATTTCTTCTGAAACATAGGGTGGATTACTATCAAAATAGAGGTAGGTATTAGAAAATGTTGGCTTCCTGTAAATGTTAGACTGGAATAAACCCCCTTCATTGTATACACAAACATCCAAAAATTCCACCTTAATCCTTGAAGTAATATGTGTAGATCTCAAAAAGGAGGTAGGTTGATATACTCAATAAAATCCAATAACCTACTATCACCTGCCTTCAAAATCAAACATATATCGTCTAAAAAATGAGAATTGTACAGCCAACATTCCTTGAATTCAGAGCAGAACAAAGTATTCTGTTCCCCACCACCACATGATAAAATTAGCAAATATAGGGGGCACACCGCTCCCATCGCCACACCACATCTCTGCCTATAATATTCATTATCAAAGCATAGGTAATTGTGCCTCGGCACAACTTCCATAAGTTCAACGAAAAAATCAACTTCTGTCTCTCCAAACTTATTCAAAAATCTGAGACCATTCCTGAACCAATCCAAGCCAACATCAAAAGGTATGCAGCCATAAAGATATATATAGATATATATATATATATATATATATATATATATATATATATACTAATGTCTTTTGGCTTTTCCCGGTTAGGGGTCGCCACAGCGGATCTCTGGTCCACTAATGATTGGCAGTGGATTTTTACAGTGTCGAGTTGTCAGCTCAACGCCCAACCTTCACACCCATTCACGCACGCACCTACCTGCATGTCTTTAACGTCACTCGACAGCATATATATATATATATATATATATATATATATATATATATATATATATATATATATATATAGATATATATAGATTCACTTCACGTCGCCATAAAGACATTTGACCACATTTCATTTCACCGAGACCAAATCGCTGAAAGCTCACATGACCGAAAACTCATTTGACCAAATCCCATTTCATCAAAAACAGTAGTGGCAGTGTATATGCCCTTTCCCCCACTGTAGTGCAACCCTGGAGTTAATATATATAGTTAGCGGGGGTGTGGGGAGCGTAACCCCCACCTAGTTTGGTTTTATATTGTCCAGTTTCTGTCAAGACGGTAAGTAATTTTTAACCAAATTAGGAGGGGGGCTACGCCCCACACACCCCCTAACTATATATACCAACTCCACTGTCTCACTCTTGTGGGGAAAAGGGCATATACACTGCCACTATTATTTTCGGTGAAATGGGATTTGGTCACATTAACTTTCGGTCATTTGAGCGTTCCGTGATTTGGTCTCGGTGAAACGAAATTTGATCAAATGACTTTTCGTCAAAGTGAAGTGAATCCATATATAAACAAACATTACCCTGCACATTATATACCTATAGTTGTAGGTATAGCCCTATTTTCAGGCTTATTCATCCCTTCACATAATTTTCTGAACCTTGCTCATAACATGTGATTTTTGAAGCTGTCTAGTACGGAGAAAACCACAACTCACAGTCAACATACTAGTGGCACCAGTAATTTAAAGAAAGAGGACACGCATCTCCTTTTTTCAGAAACAAAAATAAATTACCTTGATTGGTAAAATTTTTCAACAAAGTTCATTAAAGTCCACAAATTATACACTGTCCCTTTGATAATGTAGTTATGTTTTTCCATCATTTTTCTCTCACACACTTTTATAATCAGGTGTTTCTGGGTAGTATCCCACATTTTTACTGGAAGCAGGAAGACATGAGTGCTGCTTGGTATACAAAAGTTACACATATGTTATGCTAACTGGATGTCCAGATTTCTGGTTGAACATTTCTAATTATCAAGGGCCTTTATACCCATTTTCAATGCTTGCAGGTTGAGAGATACGATACACACACACACACACACACAAACACACACACACACACATACATAAAAGTATTAAGCAAGTCTTTATATTACAGAAAGTTAGACCTTGGAAAAACAGAACACTACCAGTGGGTTATACCATAAGAAAGAGACAAAAGAAAATGTAATGAAACATTTGGAAAAGAAAGAACAAAGAAGTGAGATGATAAAAGGAGATGAGATAATAAAATGAGAAAAAGCTAGACACATTTTCAGGTTACTGAACTCACATCAACCTGCATTTATAATTCCAATGTTAGATAGAGTTCAAGGAAGATATATAGAGGCTGGACTGTAAAATGGTAGACTTTATAACAGAGGTTAGAGCAGAAATGGCAGACCAGAAAAGAGTAATAAGTAGAACATGCAAGTTGATATTAGATTTGGGAAAACAATACAGTATAAAGGTAAAAAGAGCATGTAGAAAATGAAATGTATTACAGATCAGTAGACGGAATATGTCTTAATCCAAGATATCTAATTAAATTGAGAAAAAGTAGAATTTTTGCATGAAATTATTTGCACAAATTTCTATATCCCTACAAGACTTGAAAAATATTTCCAAAGGAAACAGCCATTACCAATAGGTTCTTAGGAATATATATTTCAGAAATGTACATAACTGATTCAGTACAAAATGACCTGAATATGCTAAATCTTACACTTGGAAGCAAAATTAACCTCAGTAAAGATGTTTTTTTTTTTTTTTAGTTTTTGTTAAACAACATGTACTAAAGAGGTTAAAGTGTCACTATTTTGTGTTGACAGTAGTAAAAAATATGCAACTAGAAAATGGAAAACTAAAGAAAAACAATAAGAGAGGTGGAAATTATCAAAGAATAAAAATGTGGAACTGAGCACTACTCGAGTTCAGAAACAAAACTCTAAGGAAATGGACTGCATGGGACTATGCAATGGAAATTGAGCTTGAAGAGGGCAATGACATGAAACAAAGTGCCTAAGATGTATATCAATTTAAGACAGCAAATGGCAATACAAGGTGAGAAGTCATTCAATCCAGTTAAGATTTGTAAATTAGTGTAAATTAGTGAAAATAAAACAATGTGGTCACTAATTCCTGATTTCAAATTATGTTGCAAGTAGTCAATATGTGTGTTTGCTCCTTAAACAAAAATGGACAGTGTTAAATCCAACTTGAGATTAAGACTAGATAGACTGCAGAGTATGATATTTGATTTACATGCTCAACAACAGCAAGTTACTGAAACATGAATGTAAACACTGATTGACATGAGGCTAGTTTATCAGTACTATACAAATATTTAACTATAAAATGGTTGCATCAGTAAACAGTGTTGGAATACAAGCACTAAGCATGGAGATTATCACAGTTTCAGTTTTACATACTGTGGAAACTATTTACATTACACAATTTAAAAAACTAAAAAGTTATACATATAGGTGTTTTTAAGTGTCTTAATACATATTGATAGCAGCCATACGTAAAGCATCTGGAGATTAAAGGTAACAGCAGGTAATATGAAAACTCATGCTAGAAACCACAAACAAGGTCTTAACATCCTCATTCAGCCTAGGCTCAGGGAAGGAGGAGAGCTCTCCCACTCTGATTCACAAGAGAGGACTGGAATTTGAACAGGTTATAGGAACAGCCTAGTGCTCTTAAACCCCAATGTGGTACAGGAGTAAAGTTTCTCACCAACCCTGCCCAGTGCTTTAAACTCCTTGTACAGTAACACAATAGAAAAGTTCTGTGGTCATTGGGTCCCCTGCTGGGCTAAACAGATCAAGTAGAATTCTACCGGAGGGTGCCTGGTCAAAGACTTGCTTCACTCTGTCAGGGGATTTACAGTGTGAGCGCCTACCTGTAGGCTACAAGGGGTAGAGTCTAAGGCATTTTCCATTCTACGAAAATGGTATTCTTCATTGGGAGATGACTCACGCTTCCCCCTCCACTTTTTTCTTCAGATGCACATTAAGGTATTTCTGAAAGAAAGGAAAAGGGGCCATAAGCAGTCCTTAGAGAGCATCATCAGCTTCAAAGTTTCAGTAAGGTAATAAACTGACACTATCATTTTCTCATGCATTATGGCTCACACATTCTCAGACTCCTCGTGGGGTACCAACTGAAAGAAGGTCTCTTGCCTCCCAGGTTCAAGGGACACATCTGTGTACTGGCTTGCACAGGGACAAGCCTGCGATTGGTAAACCTTCAGAAGTCACCAGCCAACAGCTGCACGAAGACAACAGAAACAGGTACTGGGTCTGGTGCTGGCATTAGACCATGTTCCTAAGGGGTTGTTACTGCACCTACAAATCCAATCACAGTGCAGAGAGGCAAAATAAAAAACAGTAGCGACGACCCTCCTGCATATGTTCAGTTCATGAATGCATTTCAGAAAATCTTAGGGATATATGAGTTAAGTCCAAAAAAGCCCTTTGGCATAACATTTTGAAAGAGCATACGTCAGACAGTGCTTTGTTAAAGTTAAAGTTTTTTGTATGGTAGAATTGTAAAAAATATTTTTATGTTAATATTTCTGATGTTTTATCACTAAAGGAAGCCTAGTTTATATTTAATAATAATAATTTTTATAGGAATCTCAACAATTAACTACTCATTAAGTATTTATATTATATATATATATATATATATATATATATATATATATATATATATATATATATAAACGGCTATTAATTGTAAAGGAGGGTAGCTTTTTTCTGACTGGTAGCACTTAATTGCATTCAGAATTTAAAAAGACTGTTTCACTGAATGTTAGAACCAGTGGAAGGTATGCTGCAGATGTTTTTCATTTTATTGTTTTTTGGATAAAACTCTAATTTTAAGCTCCATTTAGACAAACTGATGTAAGCAAATTTTGATTATTTCAGAACATGGTCACTTTAAGGTAAGAAAGCAGTGTGAGTAAAGGTTTACTTATTTAACTGGTTAGCTATTAGGGTCTATATGACGCTATCGAATGGGCTAAATAGTGAATGCTATTTAGTCGATCCGATACTGTTGAAATGGCAAAATAGCAAAGTCACGGAATATCAAATTTTTTCCCAAGTAAAACATTTGGTGGGCCGTCTTCGGGACTTTGCCATTTCCTCCACTATGGTATGATCTCAGAGTTGGTATATTTAAGTAAGGGGGTGTGGGGGGCACAGCCCCCCACATGGGGGGGGTGAAGCCCCCAACTTAAATTTGTGTTTTAAGTTTTTTTTTTGTTTGTTTGTTTTTTTACAGAGCAACAAAATTTTTCCCTGGGAAAAAATTCACTGTTCCGTTTGTTCGATATTTTGTTGTTTTGATATCGGTACAATGTAAATAGCGTTCGCTATTTACATCGTATGATAATATGATACAGACGCCGCTATTTGAAGTGAAGAATTATCAATAATGAGGTGATATGGTACGACAACAACTTTTCAAAACTTATGGATATTTAAAAGAAGCAGATAAAGGGTACATATGGGAAAAACACCTAAATAAGATTGACACTTTTCAAATCAGAGTTATCTAGCCTTCAATTTTGCACAGAAAAGATATGAGTTATATATGGTGATATGAAAATGCTGAAAACAGGCTACAATATATCTTATAATGCAAGTTTTCCCAGACAACAGTAATGCACCAATGGAATAAGAGGGAAGATGTTACAGAATTTGGTTAATGCACTAGCAAATATATTAAAATTTGGAATGAAATGGAAAAATTGAAAGCTTTATTATATGTGCAAATATCTTTTCTTCTGGTTTGTGTTTTATCTATGACTTGAATAATAATTTAGTAAACTGGAAGAGTGTTAACAGTGCAACAGTTTACGATAAACGCTAAAAGGTACAAAACCAAGCAAATGGAACAGGTGAAAAATAAATAAATATACAACTGGGGAAGCACCATCAGTCAAGAAAAGAAATTAACTTTATGCTATAATGTTTAATAATATTACAGCAGCGAAGTAGTGCTAAAGCTCAACAGAATTAATGGGAGTCATATATCCCATAGAAGAAACGATGTTACTAAGCCTCCCCTATTTGCTAACAGTCCCCACATAAGAGTATTACCTCTAATTCTGGAAGATGTGTATAAAAAAAAAAAGAGCGAGAGACAAGAAGTTTGAAGGCAGACTACCGGATGCAGTTTAATGACACAGACATTACATCACAAGACCTTTGAAGACAAACCATGAAATCTGTGCACTTGTACTCTTAAAAAGGAGTAATACAATAAAGCAGGCAAATCTTCTTCTTTCGGCTCTTCCCAATTAGGGGTCACCACAGTGGACAACCTGTCCGCTCATGATTAAAACCCCCTAAAAAGAGTAAAGAAATCAATGGAAGTGGGATCTCTTTCAAACAATGAAACAGCCCCTGCTCCAACTAATGCTGTGAGAGAGTGTCACCCTGCAACACAACATTTAATAAACAGACATACAACTGGAGGGCCTACAGGAAGCAAGAATGAACGGCCATTTGTCAGTTCAGTTGCTTTCAAAGATGACATGGGTCTCCCCCTGGCAGAAGCATCATCCAACACAGACAAGCACCTACATGAAAGCAACATGGGGCAGAAACATTACTCACATCATGTAAGTAGAGTGGTAGGATTCAATTAAGTGTAATCGAGCACTGCATGTTCCACATCCTCTGCACTAGCTAGGAGGATAATGAATTATATAAAAAACCCTGATTCACCTTTATAGATAATAGCCATGAACCTTTCCCTAAAAGTAAAAAAATATAGCAAGATAAAACTTCACGAAACAGCACAGATCTCCAGAGATGATGTAGTGTGCTAAAGGGGTGATCCAGCTGTGGTAGGGAAGAGCACAGAAGCAGAATGAAGGAATGTGGAGTATCAGAGCAAGCATCATCATCATCAAAACAGCAAAAGACTTGTGAAAGTAAATAGTAAAGTTTGTGGCATGGGTGTACTTGAAGACAAAACTATTTCCACACCAAGGAACAGGCTGCTAATAGTGATGGGACACAGGGGACACAGCAATAAACAGGTCACGCTTCAAGCATGCAAGGGAAAGAGGACAGGCTCACAAGGTCAGCTGAAATTAGCAACAGATTAAACCAGTAACGGCAGACTGGAGAGAGGAGAACATGTCCTGCTTACAAATCTTTAGTCACTGTCGTAATCATCTTTTCTCGTTTGTACATGGAGGTTGGGATGCCACATCAACATTAGTCAATGGGATCAAATCACTTAGAGATGGTGTTTACTTTGCTGAGCGGCCAACTCTGATGCAGCAGTATGCTGTAGAGGCAAAAAGTGGTGCATGTAGACTTCAAAAGAAGAGTAATACAAAAAAAAAAAAATACATTTACTTACGAAGCCCAAAACCACAATGTGAATTAATAGACATGTTTTTTTCCCCAAGTTCAAATTGCATTCACCAAAGTTCTGCTGTCTGATCACAGGTCATATTGCAATTATATAAAGCATTTGCTGTATATGTTGTCATACCATAGAAACCCACAGCCCAAAAAAGACACAATGAGAACACCTTAACGTACCAAAAGACTGTCATTCTTTCGTAGAACAGAAAAAGAAAATGCAGGGCATGAGCAGTAGTGGCAGGAGGAAAAACAGCTGTACACTCTGCCTGAGCTTCCAATCACCTATAAAGGAAAATACACTTATCAAATAATACACTATTTTTTGTATTTTCATGTCACCCATGGACAGTTTTAATATCTACAGAATCAGTTACTATGACACTAACAAAAGATATGCAATTTACTTTATTTACCATTTTCAGTGATGTGACAATGCATTTACCTCCAACAAAATAGCCACAGAAATTGTAACAGAAATCAGTAAACTAAAATACTGAATGATGCTGTGCATTATACTTAGCAACATACGTGGGAACATACAAATACATTTTTTTGCCCATCCTGACCTCTGGTAACCATGATGTCCCAAATGTCCAACTTACCTTTGTTTCCCAACAGGATGGGCCTGAACAACATCTGTGTGGCTAGGGGTCATCTTTCACTTCAACTTCCCATTCTATACAGATGTGCACAATACCTCATCCTTTATCCACTCTCCCAGGGAATTTCAGAAGCAATGCTGCACATTCATCATACTCCAGTGATGGCAGCAATACACCAGGAATTGGGAAATCACTTTCTTATCAACAGAGATGAGATGGCCACAAACACTGTTTAGCCCCTCTCCTTATTCTGTCCTCTGCAATTCATCCACTACTTGAATCTAGTTTCCAGTGCCAACAGGTCAGCATATATCAGTAATTTGTGCATGACAGTAGGATCCTATTAAAATTTTGATGCCTGAAATTACAAAACTGAAAATTTCAGAATTCCTCCAGAGATGGACTTGTGCTGGCTTCAACCACATGCTTTACATGCAAATTTACTACCTCCACAGTTGTTAAACCTCAAGAGGAGGAAGGACAAATCACAAACGTAACATGTTGGATCTTTACATTTTGGTTGCTGAAGGTATGAAAGGCAGCACTAAAGAAGCTGAACAATTAATGCAACGTGGCACAATCAGAAATACTGCAGCACTTAAAAATACATAGAAGCTTCAAATTAGCTGTGCAAAAGCAGTTACTTTTTATAATGCTAACACAAACCACATTTTGTGAAACTGGTGATTTTAAGAAATGTTATATTTAAGTTAACATCAGCAGATCAAGGCCACAGGGAGTTGCCACAGGGAGTTGTGTCTTTCGGCTTTTCCCGGTTAGGGGTCGCCACAGCGGAACTCCGGTCCGCTAATGATTGGCAGTAGATTTTTACGTGCCGAGTTGTCGGCCCTGACGCACAATCTTCAACGAAGGTATGCCCATTCACGCATGTCTCCACACAGAAGACGCTCTAGCTGAGAATTGAACAGGAAAATGTCTTACTGTGAGGTGAAAACGCTACTGCAGCACCACCACCACAGTTATCAGGGCCACAGGGAGTAACATATTAAAATCTGGCAGGATACTGACACAGGTCACGAGATTCACTTGGTGCTATACAGTGATGGAAATTTCCAGCCACCTTTGTACTAGGTAGTTTATTTGCTGTCTGGATGTAGAAAAAAGTGAATAGCATAAATAGCAGATATGGAGTACATGGAACACCACAATTATGTTCTGAAATAA
The DNA here is from genome assembly GCF_019279795.1 of Protopterus annectens. NCBI lineage: Eukaryota > Metazoa > Chordata > Ceratodontiformes > Protopteridae > Protopterus > Protopterus annectens. The sequence continues at coordinate 788,707,363 of NC_056747.1, forward strand.
AGTACATAGATAAACTGGTCAAACATGTCCTTACCATGAGATCTAATTTTATCGGTGCATAGGAGTCTTTAACAACATCTCTGAATGGTAACTGTAAGTCATGTGATGCTGCCAGTCCATCTGCAGCAAAATATGACGGTGTCAAGACCTCAGTGCGAGTGCTTTCTGATTTGGTTATCCATGGCCGAAACTCAGGACCTTCTTAAAATAGCCCAGGTATTCAAGGCTTTTATGAAATCTAAGGAGACAAGTCAGACACAAATGCCTCTCAAAGCTTCTCCCATTAATAGGAGGAGGGATGTTTCCTTTCAGGAGGAACCTGACTCATGAATCTGAGGATGAGGAAGAATTGTCTTATTCTGAACACCTCCCCCACAATCCTAACCTGATTCTGACTCAAATGACACTCGCTTCTGCTTTTCACCCATAAGATTCACCCTTTGGGGATACCTTGCATAAGACAGAGGCAACCTTTAACTGAGAAAGCAAACAATTCTCTCAGGCTCAAACCCATTACAGGCAACTTCTAAGCAAGCCATTTCCCAGACCACTAGTTATTCCTCTGGTTCATGCAGAACTAGAGGATGTCTTTGAAGACATCTCTCTGCACCATGTCTCTGCCACCAGCTCCAAGGAAACCAAATTGTTTCTATACGGTGCTTGATACCCCAGCTCTTTCTATTTGTGCAGTCCGATGTGCTATGTTATAAGATGCTCGCAGTCCAGTCAGTCAGTTCATTTTCTCCAAAGGTCTTACTACCTGCTTTCAGGCAAGTGCCTCGTTGGGGAAAATTTTATTCTGATTAAAAGTTTAAAAAATGACTGCTTGAAGTTTAGAAAACATATCTCACAAAGACTTTCATTCTTTTTGTCTGTTTCATTTGGGGACTCAACAAGACATTTCTAGTGGTCAGGATTGTGCTAGACTTTGAGCCAAGACCCTCAAGTATATAGGGCTGAAGTCCTCACAGTCCACATTGAGTCTTAGACCCAGTTCATTCCACTTCTCATTCTTTGGCCACTGCCTTGTCCAAGAAATGCAAAGCCAAAAAGTTAAAAGGAAGAGAGGTAAGACAGCGATCATTCAGAGTCCACATTCATGCTGCTCAATGACTCATGTGAGGTGATTATGCAGCCCTCCTCAGCGATCATTCAGAGTCCACATTCATGCTGCTCAATGACTCATGTGAGGTGATTATGCAGCCCTCCTCCTGCAATGGCTTCCATGATTGAGCCTGTTAACCTGAATCCTCGGGAGGCCATCATGGCAGCAGGCCAGTCAATTTTAGTTTCTTCATCAATGTTGGTAGAGTCTGAGGTTGTGCTGCATGCTTCAGCTTCCAACATCAGAGCATTGGTTACTGAGAAAGACTGTTTATCACTTTGGTTGTTGTGCATGAAGAAACATTAGGAATCCAGACTGAGGTTGCTGTTGCCTAACCAAGTACCATGGACTCCCCCTTTCTAAACAGACCCCTAAACCTAACAGACCAGTCAGCTTGGTTCTCTCTATCAATCTGCAATAACTATTTTAAGCTGCAAATACAACACTGTGTCAGAATAAAGCTTGGCTGTAACGGTTTTCACATAGTTTGAAAGCAGAGAGAGTTTTAAGTTCTTCTCCGACATTTGCTGCCTACATGTTCAGTGAGAATAGTGAACAGAAAAAATGTGTGAAGTTTGTATTCATACTTTTGAATACTTAGCATGAAGCTTTATTTTCAAAATAAAAAGTTCCAAAATGTAAAATGCATTTGCCCTTTTTTTTTTAATACTTTTCCTGGCAGGAAACCAGATATGTTGGCAGTGGTAATAGTATAGTGCCCACAGCATTATACATTTTATGGCAGTCAATACGAGTGGGGTGGGATGCACTACAGCAGCAAGTTGGGCTGCATTACTGTGGCTATTTTACCACTTTTGGCAGTCACGCAAGATGTGATTGCCAGAAGAGGCTACCTATTTGTGTGATTTGGAGACAGGCTAAGTGAAAAGACAGTTACATGAATACGTCATGAACAATTATTTATATGTTTTTGTGGAGAAAAGGAGCCATTATCTGCCAAACAGAAACACAGCTATTATTTTTATGCAATTTCTTCCTAATGAAAATTAGTATACCATCTCAGAAAGGGTGCATTCCTACCAGGACAGTATGTGTGTGTTTTATGTATTCAAGTATTTTATTAGAAGTTCCTGAATTTTATATTGTGAACTACCCGTCTTATATACAACTAGCATATCCAACATTTCAGGGGGGTTTTGGGTAGGTTCACAGCTGGTTACTAGACATGTTTTCCAGGTGACTATTGAGGAACCTAGCCAAATTTCAATTTCCCCAGAGTACTCTCTGATTAAGTGACCTGCACAAGGTGACAAAGTTAATAAAGGAAGGATGAGTGAATCAAACCTGTACCACAGACAGCAGCTCATTAACTTAATGCTTTGCATTAACTGCCATTGTTGTCATAGTGACACCATACTTGATTTCTACCTGCAGGCTATCTGACCTCTATATAACAGGTGGAGTAAATGTAATGTCTACAATGTGTGTGCTAAGTTCTCTTATCAGAATTAAAATTCCTCTACATTTTACCAGAAAAAATATACACTTTTTCACTTGTAATATGTCATGGCTGCAATGTAATACCTTTAAGAGGCTAAAGCTGTGGAGTGAAATTCAGAGAAAAGTGTTATACGTGAAAGCTCTTAGGGTAGAATAATGGTCTAATGTGCACTTTGTAACTCAGTACCATGTTACTACTTTTTTTCATTTCTCCTGAACACAGACGTTATTCACTGGAGCAAATCACAATATAAGATAAAGTTGTGTATACATCTTATAGTTAGAATTGCCAACTAAGTACATTTGGTAACTGAAGGTCATGATGTATTACTCTGAGAAATTTGCTATACTACTACTTACTATTATGGCCCATTAGTGCTAGATATTGTATAGCCATTGGGATGCACTAGTTTTGCCATTCATGTGACAAAATACTTTTAATTTTGCATTTTGTTTTCAAACTGACACACTCCATATGCATCAGAATTACATTACTGGTGTGCCCTTATGAAATGAGAGCCAAAACAATACTCTTTCCTTAGAAATAGTATTTACTGTCATTTTAATATTGCTATACCAAAATATGCATATTGTACATGCTCTGAAAGTCTGTTGTCAAGCTTCCCTGTAAGCTAGCGGGCTGAGAAAAATGACTGGAAAATAGTCCTTTCTCACTAAAACCCATTCCATCCAGCTACACCAAAAAACTTTTTATCAAACAAACCAGGTTCCCCTTTAGCTGACAACTTGCTGGCTCTCTTCCTAAAAGCTGCTGCTGACTCCACAGTATAGCCTTTCTCCATCCTCATAAACTGCTCAATTAGTGAGTCCACCGTTCCTGCCCTCTGGAAAAAGTTCCACACTATACCTATCCACAAAGGTGGAAATTCTGTTGAGCTCTCTAATTATCGACCTATTGCCATACTCTTTCCCCTCTCTAAGATTCTTGAGCAGTGTGTTTATAAATAAAGCTCCTCCTCTCCAAACTCTCTCAACTTAACCTCTCCATAGCAACCATCTCCTGGTTCAATAGCTACCTCACAGACAGAATGCAATCTGTAAAATGGCTTTCCGTTCTTTATCCTTTTCTCCCCATCAAAATGGGCATCCCTCAAGGCTCTAATTTAGGCCCCCTCCCTTTTAACATTTTTACTAACCAACTTCACACATCCTGTCCTCAGTCTTCCCTCATATAGTATGCAGATGACTCTGCCATCATTTCTATAGCTGACAGTCCCACTGACTTACTAACCCTGACCCAAACATCTTTCAACCTCACTGAAACATGGCTTACTAGCAACCAACTCATACTAAACCCTAAAAAGACAAAACAACTTCTCTTCCTCCCCCAATTTTAAATCCTCATTCTCCATCTCTTTCCTCAACAACACTACAATCAGCTGAATCACACACTAAACTGCTTGGAGAAATAGTGGACAATCAGTTAAAATTTGACCTTCATGTACTTAACTGCATCAAAAAACCCCACCAAAATCTTGGTTTGCTCTATAGAAACAAAAGGCTCCTCATACCAACTCCAGGATCTCACTAGCCCAAGCTTACCTTCTCCCATAAACTCTTTTACAGCTTTCAAAAGTTAACAAACTTACAGGTCTTCACTACTTTCTAAACTTGAAACCACCTACAACAAAGTTCCTAGATTTACAGCCAATCTGCCCTCAAGATCACACCACTGTCACTCTCTCTAGACACTCAGCTGGCTTGAGTTTCCTAACCAACTCTTATTTATCCAACTTCTCGTTATCCATACTATTTTGAATAAGCCATCCTTTTGCCCTAGCATTTCCTCACTTGTTTCCCTCTATAAGCCCCTGCGATCCCATAGAAGTTCTGATCAATGTCTCTTACAAATTCACAAACCTAAATCTACTAGACAATCTCTACAGCTACTTCCCTGCTCTTGCATGGCACAAACTCCCCATGAACCTTAGAAACATTTCCTACATCCGCAAATTCAAAAAAACTCTCAAAAGGTACCTAAACAGCACATAGGTTTGCCTCTGTAATCATCCCACATGAACCCAGCTCTTTCTCTATCCTCTATATTCCTCCCCTCCCTACTACCTTAACTCACGTAACTGCTCTGTATTGTACAATTACCCTCTGAAAATAACCCAATGTGTTATGTAAATTAATTCAAATGTTTTATGGTATATTTCTTTGCTATGTTTTTTCAAGAATGTTATAATGCCTCTTACTATATTGTACTGTGGAGCTTTATCTACATTTGCTTAACTGTTTTATTGTAAATTCTTCACTGTATTCATCTTCAATTTTTGTAAATTTTCTTGTTTATTTGCACTGTGGAGCTTTTCCCCTCGTGCCTTCACTGAAAAAAGGCTTTTGCTCAGATGGACTATCTCGGTTAGCAAATGTCAAATAAATAAATACAAATGAAAGTGGGATTGAATGTACATATTTTACTTATTCTGATAAGTATACTCCTATCTGACATTATGTTGTGCATTTTCCCCACAAGCTAGTAGGCAGTGGACAACGAAATGAAGGCTGGATTAAACAGGCATATTTTACATGTTCTGAGAGGTTTGCCCAGATTTCAAATTCTGTTGTCCATTTTCCCTACAAACTAGTAGGCTGAGGCAAATGAAATGAAAGTGGGATTATCTAGGGAACCTGTCCTGAAATCTTCCTAGGAATATCTTATAGAGAGATATTGTCATTTGAAGTCAAGGTAGAATATAAGCCAGAATGGCATTTGTAAATTTGGAGTGCGATGTTTACAAAACATTCAGCTGAAAAGAATCAGCTTATCAAGACATAAAAGTATAAGGTACAAAAACATATGTGATGCATAATGTTTGTAACAAGGAACAAGTTAATATGGTTTGTTTGTTGCTTATGTCTAAAGTGATAATTCAATAAAGGTGTTAAAAAACAAATATATAATACTGGTGTGATTTTAGACTTAGAACTAGTAGGTGCTTCTGTAGATCCTCTAAACAAGCAATTAAAGGGTTAATGTCACAGAGCATGAAATAATCCAAATTGTTAATTCTTTTAATATTTCATGGGAGTGGAGAAGAAAGAATTATATGCTAAAAGACAAATTTGAAGCATACTGTGGCCAAAGGAAAATTTACTATACAGAAGGTGCTTATTACTACTAGAAATCAGGAGGCCCAAGACTCGGAGTTTATTAATGAAAGTGATTATTTAATCAGAGTTAGAATTGTGTATGGAATGGAATCAGAAATAATCTTGCAATTCAGAGACTGTTAAGGAATGCAGATCTGAAACTGGAAAAGGTCAAATGCGTGTGCAGAGTGAGTGAACTGTTATTCAGCTCAAAAGCACAACTGAACTGACAGAACTTCATATAAACCCAAAGATGTGAGTGAGAAATAGTATGAATTTTAAAAACGGTAAAATAAAATAAATCAAAAAGTTCTGGAAACCACACAGCTGACAAGATGGCACCCAGTAACACATGCAATGTATGGCATAGTTTAAGATATGTGGAAGAGTGCTGCAAAGAATTTAGTAGAGTCTGCTGGCTTTCTGCGATTCATGGTCACTTTGCAAGAGTCTACAAAAAGATACATGAAGTGTTATAGCAAAATATAAATGTCTTTGTGACGTGTCCTCTCTGTGCCAGTAATCAAGGAGCCTGAATCCTCACCACTGACACTAGAGGGGCGTTCACTTGGAACAAAAATAGATACACACAGTATTTCCAGATGCAGCTGTATGCATCAAGCACAATTTCCCTTAACAGCACACACAGATCAGACTCAGACCAGGGTCTGGGTTTCTCTCTCTGTCACCCTCCAAGTCCCCAGTAAGACTCCCCACTGGCACATCTATACAGCCGAGTCCTCAGCCAAGTGTCCAAGCCAAGTCCTCCACCACTCTGTCTCTGTAAACCCAGTTCTTGGAGATTTGATTTGCACACACACACACACACACACACACACACACACACACACACACACACACACACACCTGGGAAAGGCTGGCACAGATTTACTAACTATGCCCCCTTCTGCCCAGTCTATAAGGTAGTTACACTGCCACAAGACACTCCAAAGCCAGCTACTCTAAGGCTCTTACAAGGGTACCCAATTCATAGGTTCATAGGTTCCTAGATTAGTACTAAGCTAACTGCCCTGTTCCTAGATTAGTACTAAGCTAACTGCCCTTGCGAGCCATTTTAAGCCTAGCCAGTTATCCCTTGTGAGACTCAAACCCTGCACCTTGTGTTTGCAAGGCAAACACCTTAACCATTAGGCCACCCTCCCAAATTAATATTAATACAAATTAAAATGTTTGACCAGTACAGTAAGGCTTTCAAGAGTGGCCACAGTCTCCAAATAGTTATAATTACTCTCAAAGTTTAAAATATTCTCTAAAGGACCAGCCACAATGAAAAGTTTAAACATGTTTAATAAATCAATAAAAGAAAATGAAAATACTAAATATCTATTTACAATAAACACCAGAGTTTCAATCACAGGAAATATTACAACAACAAAGATGAACAGATTCACACAGATACAAACAGTACTTAATCTCTCTATATTCTCCTGACTGATCTAAAGAATTACGATTACATGGTTCATTTACTAGAGCAAGGCAAGATGAAGTAGATGAGAGGGTCCTTCTTTGTCAGGTTCCAAAAACAGACTATCATGAGACTTCAGTCTCATCTAGTATTAAAATATCATTTTTATCATAGATTACAGAATGACATACATCTGGTCATCTAATTTCTGGTTCCCATTCTGCCCCCATTGCTAGAAACTGAACCAGAATTTAGCACATATGTGTTACCATACACACAGACAGAGCTTTGTTGAGATGCGTTATAGCATCTGGAAACTATAAAACCATAAAACTCTTCCACTCTTCCTAAAGGAGCCAATAAACAATTCTCTGATACATACATTTAGTCTCTGGCTGCAATCAGAACTGCATGATACAATCTTTATGGTCTACCAGGTAATTTTAACATCAAGATATTTTCAAAGTTAGTTGAACTGAGAGTAACCTCTTCTCTTCCAGCATCCTTTGTTAAAACATATACATTTACTCAGTTACAATATAGTCAGGACCCGCTGTTGGTACATTTTTTTACACAAGCACCTTTACAAATACATTTTTCAATAAAAGCATCTGCGCAAATCAGTTTGATATACAAATGTTACACAATTCTTTACAAAATTCCAGCTAGCTGTGCTGCCATATGTTACACATCCACTGGCCTGCTTCTCCTGGAATAGCTGGCAGTACTTCACATTGTCAGTCTTAGAAACAAACGGGCAAAATAATGCAGAAATATGTACCACCACCAAGCTATTTGCAGAAAATGAGTACTTTCAGATCACTAAATGCTAACCGCAAACTTCAAATCCACCTGCTTATATCAGGTTTATTTCTTGACAGAGACAGAACCTTTGGGTCAAGTTTTACTAAACTGTGTATCGAAATTTAAGTGGTAAAAGTTGTTTATTTTTGAGGGAGTAATGCTTGTGAAGAGCTTCATATAACACAAAAAAAATCTATATTGTATAGATGCAGAATAATTGATTTACAGCAAACAAAAAGGCAGCAACAGCAGCCCTATAACACATCACAGCAGTACATTTGATGGTGCTTAGGAGGAGAACAGTCAAATATTCATATATACAAGAACAATATCCATAAAGATATTCTACTTGAGTAGCAATTCAGCTTGTGTGTTACAGAAACAGTCAGATAATAATTCTGATGCATTAAAGAATGCACACATTGATAATAATGCTGACTGGTCAGTCAGAAGCAACAATGCTACACGATACCCGACAACTGCTTCCAATCAGTTTCATACTCCAACCATACACCACAACCAACATAACACAGATCAACTCCCAAAGTCCACAAAAATGTGACACTACTCATAAGCATCAGACTGCACATAAAATTGCTTCTACTTACTCTTACACAACAAATATTAGACTACAACACATGTATACATGCTACCACAAGCCATAAATCCTCCATTTAAAAGTTAGTTTTATTCTTACAGCTTCAGAATCTCCCCCCCCCCCCCGAAAAAAAATACTTCATTACCCAGATCACTGCTTCTCTATAGGTGGTCCAAAATTCTGAGAAAGAATTCTCACACAAATAAAAGACACCTCATCTTTCCCAAAATTTAGGGATAAACTAATGGCCCATCGCCTCTCATCATACAAATGTTCTCTCTCCACCAACTATAACATTTAATTTGAGTTTCATGACTCTTTCTTTCACCAGTCAGTAACACTGTTACTGTCCACTTATGGAACACTCTATTGCACCAGTCTACACTTCTTACTCTCCGTCTTGCTCAACATAACATCTTTTTTTCCAAGTATTCAAAAACTGTTAACCTTCACTCCTCTCAACTATCATAGCATTCCCACTTATGCAACACATAGCTGTAAACTATTAGACACCTCATTTTCTACACAAGATGTTTTGATCAATTTTAAATAACAGACAGAGATGCCCAGAAAAGAAGGGGATTTCCATACCATAAAGTGTCCCTAGCTGATGATGGACAGAGCCCAAGTGTCCTGAGTGATCCTTAACCAACTAGGAAGGGACAGGGAAAGACTAAGGGAGAGGGGAACCTGACCCAAGGTAAGGAGAAGCAGTCAGTCAGATAGAACTTAGTTTGCCTTGAAAATGGAAGCTTCAAAGTAGGCACATGCCTAGAACCCTTATCTTTAGGAGGAGGGCGAGGCTGCCCACGTCACGTACAACAGCAGATTTGGATGGATAATTCCTCTGGAACTTAGGGCTAGGAGACAAAATGTTTCAATTCCTGCAAGGCTTTGCCGTCATCCTGGAAGGAATTAAAAGTTCAGCAGCAGCAGAACCAAAAAAGTTCTTATTATCAAGGGGAGCATTCAGCAATTTGACCTTAAAATATCAGGCAAGGGCTGGAAACGAAGCCAACAACAACATCTCAAAACAGAACCCTTAAATCTAGGGTTCAGGTCATCACTGCTCTCTCAAATGCAAAAAATACAGCCTCCATGGGACCTGATAACATTCCAGGCTGCATCTTACATGAACTCAGGCAGGAACTTGCAGCACCATTAGGCACCCTATTCAACCAAAGCCTGAGTACCGGCTTTGTCCCAGCTGAGTGAAGGACAGCCACTGACATCCCTTTATACAAAGGTGGAGCATCCACTGATCCAGGAAATTATAGACTCATCAGCCTGCATGGCCATGGAACGGATCATCATGGACCTTATTAACAAGGACATTGGTAATCTCCAAACACTCGATCCTACACAGTTTGGCTTCATCAAGGGGAGGTCATGTCTGTTAAATTTGGTCGACTTTTTTGAGACAGTCACCAAAGCCATGGATGAGGGGAATACCGTACACACTGCCTACCTTGACCTGGCCAACGTCTTCAACAATATTCCCCACTCGGGCATAATAGTCAAACTCTCTCAACTAGGCATCAATTCGTATGATACCAGATGGGTAGCTAACTGGATCACTGATAGAACCCACCTAGTCAAAACACCTCAAAGCAGTAGACCTGTATTGAGTGGCATACCCCAGGGTTCGGTCTTGGGGCCTCTGTTATTAGGGATATATTTTTCTGAGTTGCAGGCCAAAACCAGTGGGTTATGGCTGACCAAGTCTGCAGATAACTGCAAGCTGGAAGCTGTCATCAATTCCCCTAGTGACGTGGACATCCTCCAAGAGGGTCTCACCCAAACAAATGACTGGTGCCAGAAACATGGCCTCAAGCTGAATACAAAACAAGCATCATCATCATCACCCCCTTTGGGGAGAGTGATGTCCCCACAAATTATCACATTAATAACAATGTTCAAAGCACGCAGTCAGTCGTGAGGGATTTGGGCACACAGATTGATAGCAAGCTGACTTTTGATCACCATATTGCTTCCACTGTATGGAAAGCTTTCTACATGGTCCACCTCATAAGTAAGAGTATCTCTCATTCAGGGACAAGGAGTTCATAACATCCCTGTATTCTTCCCTTACAAGGCCCATTATTGAGTACAATGCCCCATTCAGCATGTACATCGCTAAGCACATGCAGCAGCTAGAGAGACCACAGAGGTTCCTCACCAGAAGAATCCAGGGCTTAAAAAATCCACCATACACAGACAGGACTAAAAGCCTTATCCTTCTACTCTGTTTCATACAGACTCCTCAGAGGTGACCTCTGTCTGGCATACAAGGCAATCTTGGACCCCGCCTTGATGGGACTGATGCATATCCCCAAGTCAAGCTCCACTCGGGTAACCCACATGCGCGGCTTCAACCAGGTCTGTGACATCAACAGGACTTGTTGGCAGGACAGATTTGTGTCTCAGAGACTCCCCCATCTATAGAACAGACTCCCTTCTCCACATCAAGCAGAGTACCTCTTTTACCCCTTTTTAAGCGCAACCTGGATAACTGGATGGAAAATAGAAAATACATCCTGGGATTCCACCCGTGTCCCTGCTGGGCAGGGGCATCAGGTGCTGATTTGTCTATGCATGGGCTAAACTCTTGCCTAGGCTTATAACAGCCTCAGGGCCAACAGCCTAGTAACTTCCTATGATCCAAACCCAGCAGCCCTGGAGGAAGCATCAGCTTCAACCGCATCATAACTACATTTAAAAAGAGTGGTGAGCCATTTGAGAGGTAGAACCCACAGAAAGGGCCGAGACCCTCCCTTTTCAATCATTGAGTGCAGAGATTGCCTGAGAAGCTTGAGAAAGAAGCTCTAGAACGTACTTGGTCATGAGTCTGGTAATGAATAGCCTGAAAAGCCTAGGTGGCAGCAGCATATACTTTTTTTGCCTAAATGTTCCATAGCCCTACTGTCCTTGTCTGAAGGAAGTAGCTTAATAGACAGCAAGTTTAGGTTTGTCTGGAGAGAGAGAGAGACACTACAGAAGGACCATCAGAAGGGCATTTGTATAAAAACTTTCAAACATCAGGCACCTTGTAAAATCTATCAGGTTTTATAGGGGAAGAAAGGTTGAGGGTCAGGGCAGTCCCATTTGAAATATTCCATCATACGAGGGGGATCTGGACTAATAGAATCCTCTTCCTCAAATGCATAATTCCAAGGGAGAAGGGATTTGAGAGGAATAAGCAAAAGACTCTTTAGAGGATTCCTGCTCTCTGGGCATCCTAAGGGGAGTAGAAGACCAGAAGGAGCAGGCACAGGAACCCTTTGAGGAGGCTTTAAGGCCATTAAACAACCCCTGGATAAAATCTTGCCATTTACACCAGAGATCTTTAGCAGCAGTGGAAATAAGTTTAGTTTTCTATTTTTTTATTCTGGGGAACATTCACCCTAAATTCCCTAAGCAGTTTAGACTCTTGCCTACATTCAACCAACATAGAGGGAATCTCCTCCCGAACAAGGATTTTCCATATTCCTCTTGGTCCATCAGAAATAATCAGCCGAGGTTCCCACTCAACATCCAGAGCGGACATTAACACAGCCTCACATCAAGTGTGAGAAGTCAGGTCCATGGCAGAGGAATACAATGCAACAACCAGGTGATCCTCTGGGATTTCACCAGCCTTGAGACAGAAGTCCGGGGGAGGCGGGGAGAGCAGCCGAATCAGACCTGAGTTTTTGGGCCTTTTTCCTGGTAAGCAGTTGACCTTCAGGATGGGAAGATTCCACCACAGCACCAAGCACCAACTATTTGAGATGTTGGTTCTCCAGGCATATTGATAAAGAGGGAAGACGACTATGTAGGGGCTAAGGAACAAATGCCTGTCAGACAGAACACCGAATATGGTCGTGAGAAGCACCCAAAGAGAAGAGACGCTGCTCGTGATGATCTTTATGGGGAATCTGCCTCCCACTCTGACATTTCCCCTTTCTGAATGACATGAAAACTCTCAAAAAAATAAAAGTACAAATGCATAAGAAAAATCCCAACATGGCCCTTATCTGAAACACAGTTCAATAAGCAGCACAGAAGGAGAAGCATTCTGATGTTCAATAATGGCATTCAGACTGGTGGAAAAGAAGTTCTGACGTTTGTATGTCACCTTTATGCCCTATGCCTTGAGTGGGAAGCATACATGTGACGTACGTCTATAAAATCCTAAGGCTTTGTTATAATGGCCAGACTTTGGGATGTATTTGGCAGTGAATCCTATTTGCAAAGAATACTGCAACAGTGATGTAGAAGGACATCATTTGAGAGAGGCTTACAAGTACTTTTGGTTAGCTGGCAGTTACCAGACTGTAATGGAAAGCTGCAAAAACTCAAACCTTATGCAAGACGGCACGGCAGCTTTGAGTGGTGTCACATCAGAAAGGCTAGATGATACCAAATCACTTCACCCTTGAATAGGAGCACATCTTCTATACCAAGATGAACCATTGGTGCTTAAAGGCTTACTCTTAAAGGGAGATGTTATGCTTAGCAGAATTCATGAATCATATCTGGTTGTGGGCAAATGCTAAGAGAGGTCATGATATTTCATACTGGCCTACACTGACACAGTGAACTGAAAATTATATAAAACTGAAGTATGTCACTTATCTAAGAATCAAAACTAGAAATACAAGCTTATACCTTACAAAGTTCAGCCTTTACTCTGGATGAAATTAGGGAACAAACTTGTTTCAGCATATAAACTGGCATTTTCTGCTATACATGGACTACTGTTCCCTAAAGTTGTGAAACTAAGACATATATGGCAAATTATAGTGCAATCACAGTCAATAAGTTTATTTCTCTGAAAAACATACCAGAGAAAGACGTCAAGAGTTCTGCATTTTTGAGAAACAATAGAAAGTTATGATCCATGTTGTCTCAAGCCACAAATACTCTTAAAACCAGAACCAAGTGGAGCATTTGGTAAATATACTGAAAAATCAGATTATGCAAGTATTCTAAATTCATTTGAATGTTACTTCTGCATGTTGGAGTATTGAAATACTCTGTTACAGTTCACAGACTTGCTACAATATAGATTCTAATGGACAAAAACATTAAGAATTGCTATTTTAGACCATTAACAGAAATCACAGACAAGGAACATCACATCAGTGCTTCCGTGTCTCCTAATGGGTAAACTTTTAAGCTCGATACTACCATTTCATTCTCAACGTCATTTCCCACCAGCAAACAATCTGCAACAGAAAAGATGGTCTAAGATATTCATAAAAATAGCTTGCAGTTACATAAATGTCATCTGTATACAAGTATTCACCATTCACTGCTTCAGTTCATAGACAAGGATTGCACTATTGAGGAGTGCATATGTAAGACAGACAGCTTCTATGAAACAAATGTAGGTGAGAATACACAAGGCTGAACTGTATGTGCATCACTCCTGAATGAGGGAGAGCATTGTGGAAGATAACACAACATAGCATGGCAATAAACAGGTAATTAATTAGATATGGCATACACAAGTAGTTACTCTAAGTATCCGTTTCCAGATGCACTGTGCTCTGCTGTCATACCAAAGTGTTATTCACAGTCAGATTTTACTCAGTAGTCATAAAAGTGGAGTTAGCCTCATCACCATTTTATGGAAATGAGGGGGATCTGGTGTTGTGAGAGCTCCTGCTGGTAAGTGCTTGGCTGTTTCACTGTGTAGAGGTGAAGGTGTGGTTATGGCTTCACTAACTGCACCACAGAGAGCTCTGCTGCCAGCAGGATTTTGCTGCAATACATTTTTTTTAATTAGAACTGATGTGCTGCTCAACTTTGGTAGATGAGCAACACATCAGCAGGGAAGAAGGATCAATATGGTCAGAAACAGTACAGCACCAGTAGGTATGCCACATATGTCCTATAAGTTATCCTACTGGGAACAGCCAATACACAGCTAATGCAGTGTTTTTGAATTATGTATTATCCTGGGAGAGTTTGGGGTCATGTGCACAGAGCACTATGGCTACACAATGGGATAAGACTGCATTACATGGTATTACACTGTTTGCCATTTTTCACCACTCACACTGAATTTTGGTATGTTGCTCTATGCATAGCAGCCCTACTCCAAAATGTACAACATTTAATGAACAGTCCTCAAAAGAAGTCTTTATCTGCCTTTATTTACCAGGAGAGTCTGACTGGTTTGGAAAACCCTTTTCATTGGTGCCCCAGAGGGAAAAGAAACAGCTGCAAAAGAATACTTGCTATATAGTATAGACTGCAAAAAAATCAACCAATTAATCTGTCTGTCTTTCTTGACCATGAAAGTCCAACTAAGCAAAATACATTTTCAGCAAAGGCCTGGGAAGAAAGACTCCAAAAGATACATTTAAGATACTCTTGACTCAGTAATTTTTTTTATAAATAACATTACATAGATGGTTCTTAAGACAAACAGGTAATTTTTGTTCTGTAATGACACTAGGTACTTTTTCTAAGATTACATTACATAGGATATTAAATTTCAAGTATAAACCATTTAGTATACAAACAGCTCAAGTTACATATATGTGACAAGCCGAGATTAAATACGACTTAAGACATGCATAAGGAAGGTTACATTATAGATGCTGGGAATAAACTTGAGATAGAGAGTAAGAAACACCAGTAAGGTGGATCACAATGAAAGCTAGAAGTGTGAGAAGGGGACATTGTACAGATGAGGAGTCACCGATGGTGGGGGTACGAGTACTAAGGTACATATTGACAAAGAACCTGATTATAAGAGAGTGGTGGAGAGTACTTGAAGGGGATGGATAAGGTTGAATGGTGAGAAAGAAATTGAAAAGTAAAGTGGGATTAAGATAGGAAGATAGCCGAGAAGGACTAGTAAGGAGATAGAGAGAAGATGACAAAGGAAAACAGTTTACCCAGGTAAGGAAGAAGCATGTGGACAAAAGTATGGTTTAGGTGTTTTAGTAACAGCCTGATGGTTCATAGTCTGTTTTTAGGTTTAATGGAATGGTACTCCAGAGTTTAGACACATAATGGAAGTATAGTGAGTCACCTACTTAGATATTACATTTTGTAGTGACTACTAAGAGTTTATTGGTTACGCGAAGGTCTCTACCTACAGAATAGTGCTGCAGGGTATCTTTTAGTTGTAGACATATTTCTAGTGCATGTATAAGACTGCTTGCAGTAATAAGTTCCGAGTATGTTAAACAGCTGGGTAGCTCAAACCTGTTTAGTTGGTTTAGGTCTCTACAATAATGAGTCCTAAGTGTAAAGCTGGCAGCAAATTTGACTATTTTATTGTGAGAGGCGAAGAGAGGCATTTAGCTTTAAGTGTAGTATTTAAGTTTATAAAAATAAATGAAGCCCATAGTAGGAAAGGAAGAAGGTAGGTTGCTGCTAGTGGTGGTCTTGCATTATTTGTCAGACAGCGTTTGGTTCTACAAAGTAACAACAATTTCTGGTTTGTTTGTTTAATGACTTGCAACATGTGTTGGTCAAAATTGAGGTTACTGTCAACTAGGATGCCCAGACATTTTGTTTGGGTTATGATTTCAATCTGTGTTGTTGGATGAGGTTATTTCAAAAGACAGTTTCATTTTGGCATGGTTTATGAGTGAACAGCATGATTTATTGTTTAACTATTTAAAAGCAGATTTGCATCTTTTAGCCACGTTTTCATAGCACTGAAAGAATTTTGGGTGATATCCTGAAGTTATAGTAGGGATGGGGCTGCAGAATTAAGGGATGAGTAATCTGCAAACTCAATTAAGGGATGAGTAATCTGCAAACTCAACTATGCTAGACGAGTGGCTGGCAGTATGTAGTTTTATACAAATGTAGAATATGCATGCAAAATATACACTAAAGTTGCAACACATTTACATATAAAATACTTAGACAAAATAAAATGGTATATAATGTTTGTTCCTAAAGTCAGGAACATAATACATAAAAGGTGATAAAGTAGCAATTGTAGGAGACAAAAATCAGCAAGTGACATAAATGACAGTACAGCATTTACATTCTGGAAGCATTCATTAAAATATAACACATTCTAGTATAGAAATCTGATGCCAAAATAACAGGCTCTATAGAAAAACAGGGATCACTTACAAAGGCCATTCAAGTCAGACAACAATGGAATGCTAGACAAAAACACTGCAAAGAAGCCCTGATTAAAAAAAAAAATATCAGTGTACAGTGTATAATCTATCGTTAGTCATAAAAAGAATTAGATGCCTTTGTAGTGATTACTTGGTAAAGAATGAATTATTTGCTGTCAATACCTTGAGATTCTAGGGCAAAATGTAGACTAATCTGAACAGTCCTCAGCATTTACTTAGCTCTAAAATCATTAGTACTAACAAATGATCATAAAATGACAAGCGATTCAAAAGTCAGTATGCCAGTGGAATTTATTCTTGTAAGTAATCCTGTTATTATTAACTGAGCCCAAAGCCAGCAAGATACACAGACTGTACAAGTACAAAGAAAATCCATCTTGAATATTAGTTCAGTGTTAACTGTGCATCACATTCTGTGCAGGATGCTATACATTCTCTGTATACATTGAATCTGATTCAATTTTATTTCAAAAGGGATTTCATACACAGTATATATGAAGTTATAATAGTATATTTCTTTAAAAGATCTAAGCCTAGAGGGAGATATGTGCCATGTGATGCTGTAAGGCATTATGTAGTACTTTGTGAAGGTGTCAAGACCTCTAAGTTAATGCCTCTTGATTTTTTTTTTTTTATTATACTTGACAATCTGTAATAAGCATTTCACGCAAGACAGGAACATCAAGCACCCTCTTCGGGTAAATGCAATAACGGAAAATCTTTTATGACAGAAAACACTTCAACAAACTGCCTTGCACTTCAAAGTTCGTCAAAACACAGCTATGCATATTCCACTGTAATATACAAGCACTCTACTACTTCCATTAATGCCTTCGAAGTATGACTTCCATACAAATCTGTAAAATGACAAGTGATTTTATTTCAGCCAAAAAGAATAATGAAGTTTCACTTAATATTTTAAGTCTTAAATGTGTTATTCTATGTGCATTCATTTGATATCCTCAGTTAACCCCTTAAAAATTACATGGAAAATAAGCAGTTTCAATTTTCATAATTCCATTTCTTTACTTTTATTACATGTTTTGCTAATCTAATTACACAGATCATTACATATGGTCTGCCTCACCACTTCATTTTCCATTCTCATTAATTCCATTTTTTTCCCTTTCATTCTTTCCTCTAGCTTGATACATAATAGTCCATCTTATAATTTTGGGCATTCTGCATGTTCATTTAGTATAAAAAGAAGTTATGTACTCACCATAATGTTCCATCTGTGTTTTTCATTTATCTTCAACATACGGATGCTCGGAACAGACTCTGACGTTACTACAGCTTGCAGAAGCCAAAAAACTCTCGAGCACAACCCTTACCCACAATTCTCCTTTTCCTGTTACCTCAGATCAAGTTTGCAGAAAGACAGAGAGTGATAAAAACCCAAACACTTTCATACAGTCCATATCTGGAATCACATAACAGAAGTGGTATATGTCCCTTATCTGTACCACCAAAAATTAAGGACTGGGGGAAGGAGGGTGGGGAGTCTAGGATAAATGAAAATGGACAACAGATGGAAAGTTATGGTGAGTATGCAACATCTTTATCGAATGTTGTCAATTTTCATTTTATCCTCAACATATGGGACAGAGTCCCCAGCTACCTTAGGCCTTGGGTGGACTTACGGAAGGATACTCCGGAGCACCACAGAACCAAATAACTCTTTTCCCTCGAGATCAAATCCAATTTGTAATGAGTAATTAATAAAGGTATGAGGAGTAGCCAAAGTTGCTGCTGCACAAATGTTATCCATAGAAACTCTAGATTAAAAAACTGCTGAAGTAGCTGTAGAATGAGCCTTTACAGGCCTAGACAAGTTCATTTTGTTTTGTACTATAGACAAAGGAAATGCAATCTGAGCCATCTGGCTAGCGTCACATCTCACTGGTTGACCAAGTCTTGTAGGTGAAAATGACAAATGGTTGGCTTGTCTTCCATTTACACAGAACTGAGAATACAAGTGCATTTGTCTATGGATATCTAATAAATGTAAGCAGGATTCACCTTTGTTAGCAAAACTGAGAAAAATACTGGTGAATTAACTGCATGATTAACACTGGTCTCTGACACTACCTTAGGCAAAAAGGAAGGACTGTTTCTTTGTGACACTATATCTTTGTGAAAAATCATGTAAGGAGGTTTACATGTCAAGGCTTGTAGTTCTAAATTCCTTCTGGCAGAAGTTATTACCACTAAAATATAGTTTTCCAGGATAAAAACTTTAGATCGCATACAGCTGATGGTCTAAATGGAGATTGAACAATGGTTTGTAACACTAAGTTAAGATCCCATGGTGGAGTAGGATCTTTGTAAGGTGGTTTTAGCTAGAGCATTCCTTTCAAGAAGGCTTTGCAAAGATTATGAGATGCCAGGGAGGAGTCTTTAAAAACATTATGGAAATCAGAAATAGCTGCTAATTGAACTTTGATGGTAGAATGGAAAGCGCCTACCTTGAAAAAAGTACAGCTAAAAATTCTAGGATTTTATCAATGGGCGCTGAAAAGGTATCAATATTGTTGCCACAAGACCAAAATGTAAACCTCTTCCATTTGCTAGCACAGATCTTACAGGCAGCTGGGCTTATGAGAGGCTAAGAATATCTAATGTACCGGGGAGGAGACAGAGATGTCTGGCTATTAATAGAACTGGAAAAAATAAGGTGTCAGCTTGAGGTTTGCAATGTTTGGATGGATTATTCCTTGTGGGCGAGATAAAAGATCCGAAGCTGGCTCCAGAATCCAAGGCTGTTGAATCTGATAAGGCCAAAGAAAGGGGAACCATATTTGTCGAGGCCAATACGGAGCAATGAGGATTATTTTGCTCATCCACTTGATTGCTTTCTGTAGAAATTTTGGGATTAGAGGAATTGGGGAAAGGCATACAGTGGTCAGGGGGGTCAAACACAGAGCATCTCTTGGTGACTCCCACGGAGGGGGGATCAGGGCAAAGTAGTTGCTGCACTTGTTGCTTAGGGTACAGGCAAAAAAGTCACAGCAGAGCTGGTCCAATTATGGAAAATCATTTCCATCACTTTTGGATAGAGACCACTTATGAGGCAGAAGAATAAACCTGCTTAGTTTGTCTGCTATCACACTGGAACTCCCCGGAATGTGCATTGCTATCAGAAAACAATTGGAAGAGATCGCCCACTGCCACACTCACAGCTTCTCAACAGAGAATGGACAGGAATTGGTTCCTCCCTGCTTGCTGATGTACCAAACTACTAACATGTTGCCCTTTTGAATCACAATTGCTCCTGAAGGAAGGGCAGTCTGAAAGGCGTGCAACACTAAAAGCACTGCTCTTAGCTCCCTTACATTGGTATGCAAGTTGGCCTCTATAGGGGACCAACTGCCTTGGAGAGTCCTGCCCAGATAATTCCCTCCTACCTCATTTGGGAGGCATCCATGGTCACTATGGTGTGGGGTTGTGATGTGACAAAAGGATGGCCTTGGAGAAACTCTTCTGAATGCATCCACCAAGCTAGATCTTTTTGCAATGATTATTGATCATAATCCAGTCCAACATGATTTAGTGTGACACTGACCTTGGGACGCTAGTAACCATTGTAGTATCCTCATGTGGAATCTTGCTAAGGGAACTAGAGTTATAGCTGCAGCCATGGAGCCCAGTGCTTTAAGGACTACGTGACCGGTTACTTTTCTGTTGCTGATTATTTTCTGGACGTCAACTCTGATCTTCTGTGGTCTCACAGGGGGAAGAGAGATCATGGAAGTTTGAGTATTTAGAAGGGCTCATATGAACTCTAAATTTCGAGTTGGGGTTAGTTTCGATTTTTCGTAGTTTACAGTTAGTCCTAGGGAAGAGCAAATGTGGAGTACATGGTCTCTTGATTCTATCACTGATGCCTGGTTGGGGCGGTAATAAGCCAATTGTCTAGACATGGAAACATCTGGAATCCCTGCAATCTCAAGTGAACTGCTACTACTGCCATGCATTTGCTGAACACTCTGGGGGCTGTGGTGAGACCAAAGGGCAGAACTCTGAACTGAAAGTGACTGGCTTCCACCTGGAAACGGAGGAATCTTCTGGATTGTTTGTCCATCTTTATATGATAATATACATCATCCTGAAGATCTACTGAGCACATCCAACTGTCTTTTTCCAAAACGGAAGAATGGACTGTACCATGACCATCCAAAATCTGGTTTGGCAAACTGATTTGTTCAGTACACTTAGATCCAAATTGGTCTCCATTCCCATGTCTTCTTTGGCACTAAAAAGAATCTTGAGTAAATTCCACTCTCTCTGGTCTGGTGGGACTTCTTGGATGTCTTTTTTCTAGCAGTTTTTGGATCTCTAGAACTGCTTGTTCCCTCTGACTGGGTGGATCATCAGGGATTTTCTTGCATACAGAAAGAAAAAGGAAAAAGGGAATTGTATAACCTCTGGATATAATCCTCTGCACCCAAGCATTCAATGTTATTTGCAGCCAGGCATTTTGGTGCAGGGATAAGCATCCCCTGGATTAACTCGAGAGGAATACAATCAGGCCTCCTTTCAGGAGCACTGGTAGGGTTTACCAGAGAAAATCGCTGAAACCCTGATTTTGTGGGCCACCTCTGCTGCGGGGGCAGTGTTTTCAGTTGAAGTTCCCCCCTCTGCTCCTGAGGGAACTACTTCCACATGTGTCCTGAAAAGGCCCTTGGGACTTTTTGAACCACATTTTTCCACTGCTTCTCTGATTTCTAGAGAATGGTAGAGGAGTGGAAAAACATATGCCCACCAAAGACAGGGTCTTTCCATCTTTCTCACACCTGGATAAAGTTTTTTTAATCTTTGGACCAAACAGGGACAGTCTGTCAAAGAGTGCACTGACGAATGAAGACTTAAATGGCTCCGCAAAGTCACACAGGTGCATCCAAGCATGTATCCTAATGGCAAAGCCTGAACCTGCTGCTCTAGTTGTCCCTTCAGCTGCATGAGCGATAAGCCTCATGGACGAAATGGACACAGACTTCAGGGTAGCCAACTGGAAAGCCACTTTCTCTTGGCCATCCTGAGGAATGGTTCCAGTGAGAGTATCCAATAACCCCTTGACCAGATTCCTCTGAAGTCTGGTGAAGTGTACCAAGTAATTCAAGGACATTAAAGCAAAGGTCAATAAAACAGACTCACTTCCAAACCTATCCATCACCCAAAACTGTCTTTTGTGTGGATGTACAGAAGAACTCTCCTTGGCCAGTTCTTTTTTTATGGCTGCCGTCACTACAATGGCATCAACTGCTAACCTTTTGGCTCAGAACTGTATGTCTTCAGGGGCGGACATTATTTTATCAGGTCTCCTGGGGATAGGTTCTATGGTATCAGGGGCCTTCCATGCCTGCTGAAAGATCAACTGAATGAGCTCATGAGCGGGTGGAGTCACCCAAAAGGTAGATCGTCGAGTGCCAAAAGCCTGCAGGTACACTGACTTTTCAGGAGAAGGATTCTGGAACTTCCAGTCACCCCCCTCTGCTTTAATATTTCCAGGATGTCTCCAAAGGAGACATCATCAGGGGGTGACCTTGGGGATCCCTCTCCTTCATCGAAATCAGTGTGTTTGGTGATTGATTCCTCTGGGGAATCAAAGTGCTTCCTCTAGCACTTCTTCTTTTGAGGAACCTCCTCAGTGGGATAATCTGGTGAGGTACCAGAAGTGAAGGGAATTCCCATCTGGGAATCCTGTTTTATACCCGCTGACCCAATGGAGGCAATGGCTGAATATCTGGACGGAAGGAAGGCAAGGGTATCTGCTCTGAAGTGTAAGATGCTGACTAGCTAACTGCTGCAGTCAAGGCCCTCTCCACAGCCTCAAAAGCTGGACCACCCAAAGAGGGAAGCGTGTCCAGAACCAAGAAAGACTACATCAGAACAGTGGTCACTCCCTGCTCCAAGAAGACAACTCCTGATGCCGAAGCCAGAGCTGAACTGATCCATGCCGAGGCTCCAAGGCAGAGAGAAGGCTCTGAAAAAAATAGGATTCAACTCTAGCCCCTCAGACCAGACAGGACAGATGCGGCTCTGGGAGGTCTCCAGTTCCAGATGAACCGAAGGGCTGAGAGCCGGAATCGGATCCAAAGACACAGACATCTTCAACTTTGATACAGATGATGCCAGAAGACTCAGAGCTGAGGGCTTTAAAGCTTCACTTGAAGTTAATGGAGGAAGTGTCGGAGGGGTAAAGGAAACTTCAGATCCTAAGCCTGTGGGGGATGGAACCACAGTGGAACTTGTCAATTCTCACACTCGGAGTATCTTATTCACCAGTCTCTCCGCATCCTCTTCAGTTAGGCTTTTGGTGGAACAATGAGACAGAATGGAAGGTGATTTCAGGCTTTCCAGAAAGGGTGAAGGTAGCTGTAAAGGGGTCAAATGAGGGCAAGTATGCAGTTCTAGGCAGTGTCAACATGGAACACTCCCCCAATAGCTTACTGGGTGTCGAAATTCTTGGCAACGAGGAAAGAGTCTGCACAGATAATTGCAGTGTTGATGGGTCAAGCTGCTTCTTGCCAGAAACCTCTGGTGTTGAAGACTCTGTCTTATCCTGCAGGTTCAATTCAGTGGAAGATGTAGGAACCAGTATCTTTTGTACTGTATCTGTTGGTTCTGAAGAAACTGTAGGAACTGAAGACTACCTTTTTTGTAGATGGTGCCAAGGGAGAAGTTGGCACTGACACAATCCTTTTCTTTCGTTTATCCGAAGATTTAGTGGAGGAGGAGGAAGGAGTTTTCAGAGCCAGATATGGCCTCACCAAAAGCAGATGGGATAATGCCCTTCAAGATTATTTTTTTCTTCTTTCAACTAAGGCTCTGTGGCTGAAGGAATAACAATTTTCTGAAGATGAAGGGGGCCTAAATAGTACACGCAAGTGTGCTTATAAAAAAGTTATCTTGTCCCCACATTTTGGGCACCTGTTAAACCTAGAAGGGGCTTTAGATTTATCAGCCATGACTTGCTCTAAGGAAAAGAAAAAAAAACGGCAAGCAGGCCACATACACACACACATATATGCACACACTGAAGAGGAGAAAGTATTATAAAATTACTTTTTTTTTAT
Organism: Protopterus annectens; assembly: GCF_019279795.1. Lineage (NCBI taxonomy): Eukaryota > Metazoa > Chordata > Ceratodontiformes > Protopteridae > Protopterus > Protopterus annectens. The sequence goes on from NC_056747.1 coordinate 788,731,058, forward strand.
TTTGAAGATAAAGGAATCAAAAGGAAATTTACACAGGGAAAAAGACGATCAATAATGATTGTCAAGAATACTAATATATTACAGACAGAAAGACAAAGTACAAAAGAGGTTCAAAAATGTACGAGATAAGGTAAGGGTGAGAAAGACTACTGAATAGTTGGGAAAGGAAGAAGAAAAACTTTCAGTTAAGCAGCTTGAAAGTATAGGCAACCACAACTGATACGTAAAGTGGCAAATGAGATCGGAGGTAATGGGGGAAGGGGAACTGTGGGTAAGGGGAGAGTTTTTTGGCTTCCATGAGATGTAGTAACGGCAGAGGTGGGTTCGATGATCGGAACCAAACCCATATGTCAAGGATAAAATGAAAACTGACATCAGATGTGTTGCTACGGAATCTGATATATATTTCCTACATGAAACAGATGCCCCAATACTGTAATTTGTATCCTCCTAGATGTCACCTAAATATACCACCCTTCTTGCAGGTATGCAGAATTAAATGAATCACAAAAACATCCTTCACTATGATAAAATTGTGAATTTCTAAAACTTATCATAGGACATTTAAAATTTCTCTCCTTATTCTAAATATCAACAGGCCTTACATCTCTTAAAACTTAAGAGGCTAACCACATAAGGTATACTAATATTCCTGTTCAAGTCACATTTTCTTTTTAACTATAAACATCCATCATAGCCTTAGACTCCTTTTCAGACAGAAAGGTGCAGTGGTCTCCAAGACTGAAGAAAGATCAAAGGTATCACCAAGACTGTGCCCTGTGAAGCTCAGTTAGGATGTTACTTGATTTTCCCTTGTGGGCTTGTAGAAATCATTTACTTTCTTTTGAGCAGAGGAAGTTTAATCCAGATATGCCTGTGCAATAAGTAAGGCAGCCTTCACCACTGGTTTCACAGTTCCATGATTCACACAATATTGGTTTTTATGGCCCTGCAAGCAAAAATATACAAGCCTCCCTCTAAGAAATCTGTTATGGTATGGAATACAACCCAAGTTTTTTTTTTTCCTAAGCTCCCGTAAACTGGAGTTGAGTCCATCTGCTAACCTCTAATGCATATCCCCCAGCATGAGAGACAGAATCAGAGGGGACATCATTCATTTGTTCTTCCACTGCTGGAGATGGGTGCCTTTATCCCTTAATCAAGGTTAATCTGGTTTATTCCCCTGACTGGTGCCCTATGGCACCCATACAATGCACACCTTCAGACTAGAAGGTATACAGCATCCACCTACAACAGCAGATCACATCAGTCTAAACAGTGCTTATACAGGCATTTCTGTTAAGCCCTAACCCCCACCCACTTGTTGCTGATACATGCACTGCATTACTTTGTGCATCCAACAAACCAATCCGGAAGTCTGCATCCTCACAAGCATACATGCACCCACAGACCTACCATCACCAATTTGCAGTCACAAGGACATCTCACTGGACAAAAGCTTAAGTGCAAGCCTCTGCTTGCACAGAAGCAATTATCAATTAAGAGCCATCTCCCCCCTCTCCTTCCTGCAAGAAATTGAAAGCCAGCATTAGTTGCATACTCCTATCCTCTCACTGGGCTCTTCCAGTGTCCAAGCCATTACCTGAACTCATGTAAGTCAGGGTTTTATCCATCTACGCACAAAGTCAGGGACTCAACCACATATTTAAGTCTCAATTCATAACTAAATGAGTGCCAAAAAATGCTGCAACTTTTCTAGCTGGACAATTTTAGTGCGCAACACCAGATGGATGACCAATACGCATAAAAAAAAGATGCAAAATGACTGCAGAGACCTATCCCTAATCCCTTTTTAATATAAAAATTACAACTCCGAAGCACTTGCTGTTATATTTCCTATCTCTGCAAACTATATGCAGAATACTGTAGATTACAAAACTTTGTTTGTCACGTTTTATAACATGCTGTATAATGTGAAAATGTGACTTTTTACCTTGTGATTATCACTTAATAAATTGTTACGCTGTGCTTCTACGCAGGCTGAGACTGAAACTAATCATTTATGATCAGTGCTCTAGCCCATCTAACAAAAGTCAAGCAAAATGTGATTCAGCTCACCTTAACTGTTCCAAACCCACTACACAATCTAGCAAACTCTTTCATCTTAGTGATCTGTTAGTTTTCCTAATCTAGCTACTACTGTCCATATGTCCTCCACTTCCATTCCTCCTACTTTAGCTCTATTCTCCCTTTTCTATTTCACTTATGCAGCTGTACATGTATTCGGTTTCTTAAATCCTCTATGTATAAAAACAGATACTCTATATGCTTACTCATAAATGAAAACCGGTTACTTGCATGTTGTACATTTATTTACTTTATGATGCAAGCTGGGCCGAGCATGTCATTATTTCGATCACTGTTCTACCCAGATAAATAAAGTTAAATAAATAAAATACAGGCAAACCACAACTGAAAATAAAATTTTTAATCTGCCATAGATTTTTAACTTTGCTGTTGACTGAGACTATGGCATCTCCAGCTATATAAAAAACAGGACTCTTCTTACTAAAGTATAATGGGGAACAACTTCTGATGGTGAAACATAAATTAGAATTTGTGTACCATTAAGCTGTCAACAGAATGCTGTAGCTTAGTCCTCAGTCATTCAAGTTTGTATCTTTTCAATGTCAGCAAATATCGATAATAAAACTTTAATAGAAGATTGTGTGCACAAAGATGCAAAAAACGTATCTTTGAGATACTACACAAGCTGCTATATAAACTGCATTAAAGTATCAGAGACTTGTCCTCTGTTTTATTGCGAAGACAGTTTAAACTTAGTACAATGAAACTATCTCAGTTATATAAGCTATTATAAAAGCAAAGGGAAAGTACAGTTGTGTACACTTATCATAAATGTAGATGTTCTAGTGTATTCGATGTTGTAGTCAATACATTTGGGTTATCTACTTGCAGTAGCCCTCAGTCGGCCTGATTAACAAAGTCTTGGGTCCTGCGTTGGTTGCTCTCCCTTCTTCCATGACGTCAGGTCATCAGGGGTATAAAGCATGCGGCCAACGCCATTACATCAGTTTTTCTTCCCCCTGATGTCATGCCCCCCTAATGGGAAGCAATTAAATCTATAAATACAAGGATATACCGCCAACAAAAAAGTAAATGCACCAAAAAGCTTTTTGAGCACAGTGAGAGCAGAGGTATAGCCAAAAGAAGAAAGGGGGCTGGAGGGAGGGTAACCAGGACTGCAACAGTGAATACACTCGAACATCTACATTTATGGTAAGTGTACACAACTGTACTATGTTTTTCATGTTTCACTGTTGCAGTCATTACATTTGGGTAGATTCCCAAAGCTAAGGATGGGAGGAGGAATTTAAATAGAATTAGGACCAGCTATAAGGCCCTGCAAGACTGCAGTAGCAAAACCAGCCCTGGATTTAGAGAAAATTGGCAAATGATAATGCTTGGTGAAAGTATGTACAGAACTCCAGGTAGCAGCTTCTAGGATGTCCCTAGTAGGGACACCCCTGAGAAAGGCTGCAAAGATAGATGCAGCCCTAGTTGAATGGGGTCTGATGCCCTGTGGGATAGGTTTTCCATGGTGCTTATAGCAGAAATTAATGCAGTGGCCTATCCATTTTGAAATGGTTTGTTTCAAAATAGCTTTCCCCTCTGTCCCTGCAGCAAATGCCACAAGCAATTGTTCAGATTTCCATTGAGGTTTAGTCCTGTCCAAGTAGAATCTAAGCAGTCTGTGCACATCTAAAGAGTTCAGTACCCGTTCCACTTTGTTCTGTGGGTTAGGATTAAGAGCCACACTGGATACCACCTTGGGCATGAAGGAGGGATTGGTTCTGAGGGACACCCTGTCCGCATGAAAGATGATAAAAGGTTCCACTGCCATAAGGGCCTGTAATTCAAACATCCTTCTTGCAGAAGTGATTGATAAAAGGAAAGCTATTTTCCAGGAAAGAAATTTTAAATCTGCAGTAGCAGCTGGCTCGAAAGGAGGAAGAGTGAGTTTCTATAAGACAAAGTTAAGATCCCGGACTGGAGTTGGAGCTCTCCTGGGTGGCTTTAAATTTTTGGCCCCTCTGAGGAACTCCTTGAGCAGTGGGTGAGAGAAAAGGGGAGGCTCTGTGCTATAATGAGCTGAAATGGCTGAGGCATGAATTCTGATGGAGGAAAAGGAAAAGCCCTTATGAAGCATCTCAGTCAAGTATTGCAGAATCAGAGGTAAATTGGGCACTGCTGCATTCATTCCTTGAGATTGGTTCCAGGCACAAAATCTTTTTCATTTTGCAACATAAGATTTTCTAGTACTAGACCTCCTTGTCTCTAAAATGATATCCATCACTGATTTACTGAGGGATGGAAAAGGAGAGATTATGTAGTTAGCCAGGCTGCTAGGTTCAGGGTTTGCAGCTGAGGGTGCAGAATCTGGTTCTCCTGCTGAGATAACAGGAAAGGAGTCTGAGGCAGGTGCCATGGAGCCAAGCGTGACACACTGCGCAAGAGTGGGTACCAGTGTTGGCGAGGCCAGTCTGGTGCAATTAAAATAGTCCTTGGCTTGTCCCGTTTGATCTTTAGTAGTACCTTGGAGAGCAGAGGCAGAGGAGGAAAGGCATAAACTGATAGGTTTTTCCAGCTGAAGGACAGAGCATCCACCTTCCAAGCTAGCTTGTGGGGAATCCTTGTGCAAGATTTGTCCAGTTGATGGTTCTGGGGGGAGGTAAACAGGTCTATATCTGGGATCCACCATTTGCTTATCAACATGTTGAAAATCATTGGTTCCAGTTTCCACTCCTGTAGGTCCATGAGGTTTCTGCTTAGTCCATCTGCCAGTGTATTTAGTTTTCCTGGCAGAAACTGCGCTTGTAGATTTCACTTGGTAGCTCAAGGCTGTGTTCCACAATGCCATGGCTAGTCTGCAGAGGGGGTAAGAATGTGTACCCCCCCCCCCGCTTGTTTACTTACCACATGACAATGGTGTTGTCCATCTTTACCATTAGTTGTCCTGGAATAATGTGGTCCTTGAAGGCTGTCACAGCATTCTGTACAGCTAACATTTCCTTTTGATTTATGTGCAGGTGCATTCGACTTGGGTTCCATTTGCCCTGAATGCACTTCCCTGCCAGGTGAGCCCCCCATGCATAGTCTGATGCGTCTGTTAAGATTTGGGCGGCAGGGGGTAATGTGAATGGTAGTCCCCTGTTTTGGTGGCAGGCCTCTGCCCACCAAAGGAACTCTAGGCGTAGGCAAGGTATGATAGGAATCCTTGCTTCTAGATCCTGTGAATTCTGACACCATAGGCTTTAGAGATACCATTGTAGTTTCCTCATATGCAACCTTGCATATGGAATTACAAGAATGCAGGAGGCCTTGAACCCCAAGTCTTGCAGTATTTGCCTTGCAGATAGCTGGGTTTTTGTGGCCACTTGTTTGAAGTAGGTTGTCAAATGAATCCGTTTCTCTGGCACGAGGAAAGCCATCTGGGAAGTTGTAATCAAGCTTGCTCCCAGGAATATAATTTGTTGACAGGGTACCAGGTGAGGTTTCTTTTCGTTTATGGTGAACCCCAGAAAAGTCAGTACCCCTTTGAACAAAGGCCAGATGATTCAAAAGAATGTCCTGGCTTTCTGCCTGAATTAGACAATCATCCAGGTACGGGTATATCTGAATATTTCTTTGTCTGCAAAATGCAATGTCTGGAGCTAGGCACTTTGTGAATACCCTGGGCGCAGTAGATAAGCCAAAGGGCAGTGCAGAGAACTGATAGTGCATGTAGCCTACTTTGAAGCGTAGGTATCTTCTGCAAGACTCCCTGATAGGGATGTGCAGGTATGCTTCTTTTAAGTCTAGTGTTGCCAACCATGCATCTTTGCCTAGCATAGGAAGCAGCTGGTGAAGAGTCAGCATCTTGAATTTTGGAATCACCAGAAAAGTGAGTAGAAAGGTACAAGATAGGACGCCATGTATTGCCTTCTCTGGGTACCAGGAAAAGTCTCCAATAGAAACCTTGTCCCCTTTCCTCTTCTGGCACTAACTGAAGAGCCCCCAAGTTTAAAAGAGAGAGTACTTTGATTTTGGACATCTGCCCACTGATTTGGGGGTAGATCTGGCCACCCACTTGGTATTGGTAACGTGTGGAAGTGAAATCTGTATCCTTGGGACACTATATTTAAAATCCATTTGCCCTGGTTAATGAATTCCCAGTTTTTGGCCTGCACACAAATCTTTCCGCCTAAAGGAGCATTCAGTTGGGAAGTGCTTGGAAGTTTTAAATGCAAGTCATTGAGACAGTTTTCCATAGGGGGAGTCTTACTACCCCCCACTGCTTAGTCTTGTGTGTCCCTTGGGACTGAAACCTGGGGTTTCTGCTGTGTCTGGGTTTGGCTTGGTAAGACCTGGAAGGGGCTGGAAAGGACCAATTTTTAGAGGGCCAGTGCCTACTAAATCTAGGAGGCTGAACTTGTAAGAAATCTAACAGTTTGCATAGATTTAGCTTTATCTTCCATCTTTTTAAGAACTTCCTCAGCCTTGTTGCCGAACAGGTGGTCCTGATTTAAGGGAGCATCCAACAATTTAGCTTTAACATGATCAAGCAAAGATTGCGCCTTAAGCCAAGCATGCCTTCTGAGTACAGATCCAGTAACAGCAGCCCAGCAAGAGGCCTCTAATGAATCAAATCTACATTGCAAAGTATGTTTTCCAACCTGTTCAACAGAGTGCATTAAATCTTGTAATTCTTTATTTTCAGAACGGTCATGAATCAACATAATTTTCTGTTTAGGCAATCCTAGAACATGTTGTTGATACTTTAACATATGAAACTGGCAGTTTAAAGCCCTAATGGCCAAGGTTGCAGAAGTGTAAACCTTCTTATCCCATCTATCCAGCGCCCTGGAGTCTCTATCAGAGGGGGTAGGATTTTTAGCAGTAGAAGCTTTAATGCTCTTGGTTCCCTGTGAAATGGTCTATCCACAATAGGGTTTTTAAAAAGGAACTTGTGTGAATCAGGAACTCTGTAATTAGTATCTGTCAGGTTTTCTGGGAGCAGGAGGCAAAGAATCAGGGGCCAAACGAGATTCTGAAAAGGCATCATCAACAATGTCTAGTAAAGGAGGTATAGCTAAAGGCCTATGCTGAGGCAGAAGAAATCCCTAAGCCTCTTTTTGAATCAGAAAAATCCTGGCTTTCCCAGCGGAAATGCTCCTTTAGAGTAGGTAAGGTCTCACCAAAAGAAAAATCCTCTGGAGGGGAAGCAGAGTGGATAGAGGCCTCTGCATCAGAATCCTCATAAGTAGATAAGGGCAAATCCAGATCATCAGAAAAATCAGAATCCTGGTGAGAAGATTCATAAACAACTTCAGTCCTAGGTCTCTTAGAAGTGGGTGGGAGGGGCTTCCCCTGATTAGAGTTATAAGATCTTCAGCCATTCTTGTCATTTGTTTTTTAAGCATAGAGGCCTGAGCATGCGGCCTGGGCGTCAGTTTCTTAGGCATGGTTCAAGATTTTGGCCTAAATGAAGGAGGTGGCATCGGTTTACTATGCAAGTCCATAGGCCTGAATACACCCTCAGAAGCCAGTGCCTGCACAGCGGCTCCGGACCCATCCAAGGCAGAGACATCCGCAGGTTCCATAGCTGAAGCATTTTGCGGCATACCGGACTCTGAATGGGTCTAAGTAGAAGTGTGTGAGTCAGAAGTAGCGGGTATCAGGGGTGCGAAAGCACCTCACTGAATACCGGTGAACTGGCGACTGTCTTAGGAGAAGCGTAGTCGGCAGCTTTGGACCTCGGCGGCCTGTCTCTGTCTTTATCTTTGCATTTTTTCAGAATCCCGGTAGTCGGATGGTTAACCGACGACATTTCTGGATAATTAAACTGAGAACCGAAATATTTAGAGACGAAAATATACAGACGACAGATAGTGCGCGGATTAAATAAAGCACAAATCCGACAGCAAGGTATATCGTGGTCAAGGCCTAGGCAAGGAATACAGTACGAATGAAAATCTTTGCGAGGTATTTGCTTTCCACAAGTAATGCAATTATTAACTTTTATTGACATCGGGAGGAGTACTTCTGCGGTGGTGCAGCGGTAGCGTTGTTGCCTCACAGCAAGAGGTTCTCCCGTTCGATTCTTGGGTTGGGAGTGCCTTCTGTGTGGAGTCTGCATGTCCTCCCCACGGTCGAGTGGGCGTTTGAAAGATATGCGTTGAATGGGCGTGCCTTCATTGAAGGTTGGGCGTCAGGCTGGCAACTCGACACTATAAAAACCAACTGCCAATCATTAGTGGACTGGAGTTCCGCTGTGACGACCCCTAACCGGGAAAAGCTGAAAGAACAACAACTGACATCGGGAGGAGCAAGAAAAGTTTCCCCAACGGGGTACTTAGCTTTAGTTGAAGACTTCGGTTTTGAAATTCGAAAACGAAAATTTTCAGAGTCGGCCAACAGGCATTTGCAAACTGCTTCTGCTTCGGGCACCGCAGGGCAAGAAAGACTGATGTAATGGCATCAGATGCATGCTTTACACCCCTGACGACCTGACGTCATGGAAGAAGGGACAGCAAACGATGCAGGACCCAAGATTTGTTAATCAGGCCAACTGAGGGCTACTGCAAGCAGATAACCCAAATGTAATGACTGCAACAGTGAAACACGAAGAACATCTGTATGGAATGATTTCATAAAATACAATTAACTGTATCAAGTATGTCTTCATCTAAAGTACATGTGACCTTCTCAAAAAATGAGACCAAATTCAACAAATATGACCTTTTTTCAGGAATTTTGGGACTGGATATTCCTAAACGCAAGAAACAGATGTATATAAGCATCCTGGGCACTCTCTCTTGTATGCTGGAGCCCACTACTGTGACTCGTGAGCATGAAACAGGGTAGTAAATGCCAATGTACAATAGCTATCTTTTTTTCACAACTGGTGCACAAAAGTGCCAATATACCACAGCACACTAGGCACATAAAATCATATTATGGTAATAAATGTATTGTTCAGAATAAAATTAGCAGCTTAGTGACACATTAGAAACAGCATAACTAAAATGTCTGACTACATGGCTAGCTTTATACCTTACACAGTACAAAACTCAGCTTAAGTGGTACCTTCTGGAATTTTCTTTCCATTCACAATCACATGTTGTAAATGACAATTATATCATGCAATATTTTTTTTATCATAAATATGAGAGCACAGATAGTTACATTTCTAAACACATTTCCCATGATGATCTGCTGCAACACTCAATTTTCCTTCACATAACAGTATTCCATTCATTACAGAATTTGTAATAAAAGCAAAGTCAAAAGACAATGGCAGGCTGTATATTTCTAACTGCTTTCTTCTGACAACTGTCTTTTGCAGAAGTGTGGCTAGCACCATGAATCAGCGCTACCCATTCCACTCTTGGGGGAAATTTAGTTGACTTCAGCGGTCTTCCAATAAAGAGCAAAAACTTAATTAATTAATTAAAAAAATAAGCACTTTACTGTAATAAGCCGATCACTACAATGTAGCGATCGGCTTATTACCATTAGATCCACACACGTGTATCAAACAGTTGCTCAAGTTTATACCTTGCCTGCACTTAGTGCCATGTCACTCATTTTTAATTAATACAATTAATTAAAACATAGAAAAACTTATTTTAAAATGTAACAAACAGTTACTACAATTTATACCCTGACTGCCCAGTGTGCTACAGTGCTCTGGTTGATCACAAATGCAATACCAGCTTTTAAAACCCAGTACTGCATTGAAGAGAGGTCAGGGTTGGCTAACCCGTCCCCCTCCCCCAACACTCCACGCCCAGAGCAGTTCCCCACATCACCCCGTCCTAGCTATGCTACTGGTGTTGTATTCACACTGCAATGTTTAAATACAAAGCTCAACTTTTACCTCAACTTGAAACAATCATATGTAGCAGAATGTTTGAAATAATGTCACAGCACACCCTTCCTGGCCTAGCTTGCTTTAAAATAATGTCTGAAATAATTCCACTAGGAAAAATCCATTCTGACACTTGTGCTTTAGCATTATTCATACCTCTCAACTGTCCCTGATTTTTGAATTTTAGCGGTGTCCCTCTTAATCCCTCCTAAAACTGATGACTTTTGGAGGAAAGGTGGTGAATTAAACCTAAGGGTTGTAGACTTCTTTAACTTCAAAAGATGTAAATTAATTCGCCTTCTCTTATTCTGTCAGTGTCTCAAGTTAATAATACTAATACTTTAAAAGTGTCCCTGATTTTCTCTAGATTTGTCCCTGATTGGTTGAGAGCTATGGTATTATTCTCTTAAACTGAAAGATTCCTAAAGAAGGCCAAGGATGTAACCACATGGCCATAACAATGTGCCTTAGGATTCAGGGTAACTGCCATAGAAAATATAAAATAACTGAATGCAGTGAGAAAGTCACCTAGCCAGAGTGCTTTTAAAAACTTTATGACCAAGGGATTGAAACCATAGGAACATTAAAGACAGTACAACAGAAACTCCCAACAGAGTAATAAAGAAAGGCAGGCAAATGTATGGGGCTGATTAAGATTACACTGTGCAGATACCCTCGGAATAAAAGGATATGTCCTGAGGAAATACAATCAGAAAGAAAAATCAGGCAAGGAGAGTCTAAAGACAAGGCAGGGGGTGCTGAGATCCTTCTGACGAAGATAGTTGTAACTAAAAAGAGCCATCAAAGACAAAAATTTGAGGTCTGCTGAAGCAGATGATTCGGAAGTGTCTTGCTTTCATTTTTTGCAACACCAAATGCAAGTACCAATGAGACACTGGAGCATACAACAGGGGCCACAAGAGTAAAGTTTCCTTAAAAAAAATTAGGAATTTTCAATGATGCCAACGAAGAAAGTATAGTCATGTAAAATCTTACCATTGCAGTAGATGCCCTCTTCACTGTTGGGAGTATTCTTCACAGAAGGAATTTCCTGCCAAGGACAGTCCAATGTCTGGCCAGTATACCAATGCCTTTATATCTTACAGGCGCCACACGTCACACTTGTGCTCCCCGGGTTGGGAGGAATAGGGAGTGAAAACCCCTGGGGAGGCTTCAAGGCATTGAACAAGCCTTGGGTAAAATCTTGCAAATCACTTTGATGATCTTTAGCAATTAGGTGATATGCTTCAAATTTTGTTTTCTCTTAGGGGGTAAATGCCCTTACAAAACTCAAAGGTTTGGACCTTTGGCAAGAATCAACAAGAGTATTAGCAACCTTTTCCCAGACTAAGATTTAAGGAATCCCCATCAGCCCCTCTGAAATAATCAGAAAAGGGTCCTCCTCAATGTCCAGAGCAGACATCTGTAAAGCCTCAGAGGACGTGGGAGAACTCGTATCCATGCCAGCCTCCAAAGGGTTCACTGCAGTGGAATCTGACTCGAGCACCAGATGGTCTTCAGCATTATCACTTGCTTCTAGGGAGACATCCAGTGGTGGCTGGACAGCAACAGGATCAGGCCTAGACTTCTTGACATTCTTTCTTCTTACAGGACAGCTGTCCCTTGAATTGTGAGGATTTGGCCATAGTACCCTAAGCCAACAATTTAAGACACTGGATCTCCAGGCATACTGCGAGACAATAAGCAACTAAGAAGGGTCTTGAGGACAAATGCTTGACAGATAGTGCACCACATATGTTCGTGGGAAGCACCTAGGCAAAAAAAATACTGGCCATGATGGTCTTTAAGGGCTCTGCCTCCCATACTGACATTTTCCCCTCCCGGATGACATGAACCCAAGTAAGCAAAGAAAAAAGAAAAACAGAGAAGAAACAGAGAAACCCTCTGTAGGGTATTTTTCTGAAACAGCTTGTTAACCAGCAGAGCGAAAGAGAGTTCGGACCAATGTTCAACACTGGTCTTCAGACTTGCAGCAAAGTTGTTCTATGTAACTGTGTCAGTATGTCACCTTTGTACAATATGCCCAGTGTGGGGTGCATGCGGCACTTATAAACTCTAAAAGCTTTGATATACTGGCTGGACATTGGGCTATCTTTGGTAGGAGATCCCTGCAGGGATACTCCAAAAGTGATACGGAAGGACATCCATCTCAGCAGGGGCCATGTAAAAAAACTGCTTAATGAAAAGGCTTCAAAACCTCAATGATACCAAGAAAGAGCTATCTTAGCCCTGATGGAGACAGATGCCAACTGGCCCTGTGAAGGGGACAGGGAAGGTTTACTAGTTGTGTCAGAATGCTGTGCCCATCCCTGTGAAAGCAGCTGCTGCCATTAGTAACATGGTTGACCCCATTTTTCTGGTCAAAAAGGAACAGAAAACCAAGTATATATCTACTCCTCCTCAAATTTCTTTGGATAGCAGTAGTTTACTGGGTCTGGCTCAGGGTTTAATTCAGGCTATTGATCCTTCTTGTAAAGTAGTTTCTGGTATAAGAAAGAAGGATTCCTCTTTTCCTGAATACATTCGGGAATCTGAATCAGAAAAGAAATGTGCAGAGACGGATATAATTTTTTCCCCTCAGATTTCTGATTCAAACTCAGAGGAGAGCTCATTGTCCGATTCTCCCTGAAGGAGTTTCTATTTCTCTGAAACATTTGAAAGAATGTGCCATTATTTTTAGCAGGGAAAGCACTGAGGTTTCTCAGTCCCTCAGAAAACACTATTGAGTTATTACAGAAGAATTTTACAGAACCCACATCCTTTCCTCCTGTTCTGTCTGCTTCACAGGACACGTGTTACTGCCTGCAATTTTCCTGATAGTCAGCCAGCTACCTCTAAAAAGGCAGACATGATGTATAAAGTTCCTCAGTCCTATACACTATTCTCAAACCTGACCCAGCAGTTGCAGCTTTAGTTCATCCCACTTCCACTTAGTTAATTCCAATCCTACTCTTTCTGATAAGAATGGGAAAACTGATAGGTATGGGGAAAAAGTGTATACTTCTGCAACTTTTGATTTTTAAAATTCTGAATTGTCAGGCTCATATGTCAAAAGTTTGTTCTGACAAATTGTGAAAAGTATTAAGAATTTTTTTCTGCAGTTTCTTCTTATGAGGAAAAAATTGCTGTAAACAACTTAGCTTCTTCTATAGCACAGGTCATTGTTTGCAGCACTTATTTGTTGACTGTTGATGCTTCTTCCAGGGATATGGCTACTGGTACTGTTTTAAGGAGGTTTACACAGCTGCATTTTCAGAATCTCCCAGACTGTGTTAAAAATGAGATTTTAAGTTCTCCCTTGGATAAAGAATTGGTGTTTGGCCACTGTGCTGCAGAAGAGATCAAAAAAGTGTGATGAAAGGGGCAAGCTGATACAGGCAATCTCTAATTTTCAGTCTTCCTTTTCCAAATTGTCCAAGGGATTTTCTATCTCCTCATCCAGTTTTAGCAAAAAAAAACAGGACAAACAGTCTCAACAAAATTCAGATAAACAGATGTTTAAGTAGAAGTGGTAAAGAGGTTCTAAAAAGAAGTCTCGGACTTCCCAAAACCAAGGACAGTAAAACAAGTCCGAATGACTGTTCAAGAGGCCTTGCGACTCCTACCCACCGTGGTCCCTTTTTTCTACCAGGAAGTCTGAATCTTCATTTTTTTCTTCGGCAACAGATTGTTTCAGACAAATGGGTTCTGAAAATCATTCATCAAAGTTACAGATGGCATTGGGAGGAAATTCCACCTTTCCAGGAGGTCACTGCTCATCCCCCAGATCATACTCTTGTTTCCACCTGTTCATCACATGCAGTCCCAAGTGATAGAACCAGTTATCCTTCTCAGGTGGGGAAGGGTTTTTATTCAAGGATGTTCCTAGTGCCAAAGAAAGACAATGCTTGGAGAACAGTTCAAAATTAACCAGTTTGTGAAACTCTCCAAATTCAAAATGGTGTCATCTCACAACCTATTTCTTCTTCCTCTTTCAAGTTTACTGGTAACACTAGACTTAAAAGATGCTTAACGTCACACCCTTATCATCCAGACTTCAGACATTTAATAAGGTTGTGTGTGTCTGAACCACATTATCAGTTTTCTGCCTTACCGTTTGACGATCCACTGTGTCTAGCTCCAGTTATAGCTCATTAAAGACTACATGCTATCCAATATTTTTCCATATTTAGATTGCTCTTTTTCAAAGTGTCTGAACTCTCTCTTGGGTGAGAGATATCTTGCACAACACCACAGTTTGAAGAGCTTTTTTCCCCACAGGAAAAAAATACATCTTTATTTATATCTATTTCTAAGGTTTTCTACTTGGATTTCGGTCACTGTGAGGCAATACCTCAGGATTTGGGGTCTCTTGATATATATGATTCTAAAGATACCCCTAAGCAAGACTCTGTATGAGAAAGATAAAATGGTATTGGAAATCTCTTTGGTTCCAGCATTAACACCCTTTATCTTTTCAAATCCCAGTACTGTTTTTTTTTCCAGAATAGAAATCTTTTGATGGAGACAGATATCCTTAAATCCAGGTCTCCCCTTCTCCCTCGCTGCTCCAAAGCAATCACCACAGAGATGTCAGCCTTGCTTGGGGAGAAGTTTCAGGAAGGATAAAAATGGCGGAGGTTTGGGACACCAAAGACAAATGCAATCACATAAATATCAAGGAGATGTTTGCCCTGATCGAGGCACTCAACTCTTTGAGCCATCTTTGGTCCCAGAGACATCTTCAAGTGATTACAGAAAATACCGCAGTCATGTGGTATATCAAAAAGTGGGGGGGCAGGTCATAGACACTTTGCAGGCTAGCCATGTTGGCTTGGGATATAACTTCACAGCACCCTCATGAATGGAAAGCAGATCAGGGGATCCTCCATGATTTGATCCATCTATGAGGAGTTCCTCAAGCACACTTCTTAGCCTCTTCTCTGAACAACCAACTGGCAAGACTCTGTTCCATGCAAGAAGACCTGGAAGACAGATGCCTTTTCTTTTCTTTTCTTGGGATAAGAATGTTCCTGTATGCTTTTCCACCCCTTCCACTAATATCCAGGGTACTTCTGAATTGTGGTGACTGATGATGTGAGGTATTGCCAGCTATGCCAGGAGAGGTAGGGCAGTGGACGTGTAACATATGCCAGCAGAGCTAGCTGGAATTTTGTAAAGAATTACATGTCATTTGTACATCAAACAGATTTGTACAGATGCTTGTGTTGAAAAATGTATTTGTAAAGCTGCTTGTGTTAAAAACATATTAACAGTTTGTCCTGCTGGGCAGAAAAAAGAAAAACACTTGTATGTCAAACTGCATTATAACTACTGAAATTAATATTGTAACAGAGGATACTGGAAGAGAAGAGGTTAAGCTCAGATCCAGCTAGCTTTGAAAAATAGTATGAAATTAAATTACTTAATTTAGGCCATAAAGATTGTATCTTACACTTCTGACTGCAGCCAGAGATTGGTTTATTAGCTCCTGTAGAAAGAGTGCAAGTGTTTCGTTGTTTCAGGACTTCCAGAAGCTGCAACAGATCTTAGTGAAACTCTACCTGTGTATGGTAAAACACACGTGCAAGATTTGCATTCACTTTCCAGTAATGGGGGTAGTATGGGAACCAGAAGTCAGATGACAAGATATGTGTGATGTCATTCTGTAATCCTTCACAAAAATGATGTTTTAATACTAGATGTGACTGAAGTCTAACAGCAGTCTGTTTTTTAGAACCTGACAAAGATGGACCCCTTGCCTACTTCATCTTGTATTACTCTAGTAAGTGACCAGGGAATAGTAATTCTTTAGATCAGTCAGGAAAATATAGTGAGATTAATTAAGTACTGTTTTTCTGTATCTGTTTGAATCTAATCATCTGTTATTTTAATATTTTCTGTGATTGAAACTATGGTGTTTATTGTACATAGATATTCCATATTCTCATGTTCTTTTATTATTAAAAACATTTAAACATTTCATTGTGGCTGGTCCTTTACATAATTTTTTAACCTTTGAAAGTACTTGTCTCTATTTGGTGACTCTGTAGCCACTCCTAGAA
Source organism: Protopterus annectens (assembly GCF_019279795.1). Taxonomy (NCBI): domain Eukaryota; kingdom Metazoa; phylum Chordata; order Ceratodontiformes; family Protopteridae; genus Protopterus; species Protopterus annectens. The sequence goes on from NC_056747.1 coordinate 788,747,018, forward strand.
GCCTTACTCCATTGGTCAAACACTATAAGTTGTATTAATGATATGGAGTGGTGCAGCGATAGCAATGTAGCCTCACAGCAGGAGGATCTCCAGTTCGATTCTCAACTGGAGTGCCTTCTGTGTGGAGTCTGCATGTCCTCCCTGTGTTCGTGTGGGTTTTCTCCGGGTACTCCGGTTTCCTCCCATGTTACAAAGACATGCGTCTGGAGCGTTTCTCCCTGGGCCTCTGCTGAAAATTTACTTTGTTCCAAATCGGACTTTATTTTAATTTTTTTTACTGGGAAAGTCCGACTAGACTAGGTCCATTTACAGCGGAGGCCCGGGGAGAAACGCTCCACAATTATAACAATAATAAATGTTTTATACAGAATTATAAGAACAAGCTAATAGTGATGAACATAAATAGACATTTACATGTAGGACTTTTTAGACAGAAGACACAAAATTAAACACCATTATTTATATTTTCAAGCTGGAAATCTGAATACAAGCAGAATATATCTCAGCAGTGATCATGGTTGATGGGATACTGACTAGCTATTAGATTAATTGTAAGTACTGTAGAGTATTACAATGGAATAATTAAAAGCCATCATTGTCAGTGGTGGGTGAGAGGTAGTAAGAATTTATTTTTATGTAATACATGGACATAATCAGGTATTCAGTAGCTGTGCTTTTAGGGTGTTTTTGAAGGGTGAGGTGGAGGAGCTAGCTGTTAATGAAGGGGGAAGGGTATTCCAGTTTTTAGCAATGGTGTGGGAGAATAGTGCTTTTCCTGCAGTACTGTTAGCCCTAGAGATACAGAGGAATGATTTGTCATTAGAGCGGAGATGGCGATTTGCTGTGTATTGAGTTAATAGTTGCCCTAGTGATGGGGTTTTATCAGGATATTTTAGTATGTTGTAAGTAATGACTAGCTGGTGGTAACTGAGAAGTTGCAGAAATTCTAACCATTGTAGGTCCCTAAGAGCTATACAGTGCTGTGTTCTGAAGGAGTTGTTGTTAGCAAACTTGGTAATCTTATTATAGCATGAGTCAGGTTTATCCAGGTCTATTTTTCTGATATGGGTAAGAATAGGTGCTGCATACATTAGTGTTGGCAATAGGTGAGTATGTGCTAGGGTGATTCTAGCTTGATCTGAGAGGAAGTTTTTGTGCCTATAGAGTGTACCCATTTTTTTGTGAACATTTTTGATAGTGTGGGATATAAGGACATGAAAGTGAAGGTTTTTGTCAATTTCGATGCCAAGGAGTTTGGTGTGGGTTGAAGGGGAAATGGTTGTACCATTTCTGGAAGTGATGGTAAAGGAAAGATGAGAAGTTTTTGATTTGTTGGGGCTAAATAACAATTTAGTCTTGTTGGGGTTCAGGATGAGTTGGATTTCAGTGATCCACTTTTCCACAGAGCTAAAGGTTTCCTGGGTAAGTTGTTGGAGGTAGGAGAGGGAAGAGGCTAAGCAGATTAGAGTGGAATCATCTGCATACCGTATAAGTGAGGCTTGCTTGGTTGTGGTATGTAGCTTGTTGGTGAAAATAGAAAAGAGAAGAGGGTCTAGTATTGAGCCTTGTGGTGCACCTATGGAGGTTGGAAGTTGAGGGAAAGTATACCTTGCCACTGGACAGACTGCTGCCTGTCAGACAGATAATTCTTAAACCAGGTGATAGTAGATGGGGCAAAGGATAGGGAGGCTACAGTATCTAGTAGTATGGTGTGTGAGACCATGTTGAATGCTTTTCAACATGGACTTTCCCAGTAAACAAATGTTAAATAAATAATAAATTCATATTAATTTCACTCAGTATAATTGGGTACCCTTGTAAGAGCCTTACAGTAGCTGGGTTTGGAGCATCTGGTGGCAGTGTAACTACTTTACAGTTTGGGTTGAATGGGACATAGCCAGTAAATCTGTGCCAGCCTTTCCCATGTGTGTGTGTGTGTGTGTAAATAAACTCTCTAAGAATGTGTGTGTCAACTGTTTGGAGCAACACAAAGCACTGGTTTCACAGACAGGGTGTTGGAGGACTTGGCTTGGACACTCGGCTGAGGACTCAACTCTACAGATGTGCCAGTGGGGAGTCTTACTGGGCCTGTGGGGAGTCTTACTGGGCCTGGAGAGAGAGGTAGGGAAACCCAAACCCTGGATTGAGTGCATTCCCTGTGTGCTCTTAAGGGAAATTGTACTTGATGCAGAGAGCTGCATCTGGAAATACTGTGTGCATCTACTTTTGTTCCAAGTGAACGTACAGCTCTAGTGTCAGTGGTGAGGATTCAGGCTCCTTGATTACTGTCCCAGACAGTGGACATCACAGTGACCCTCTTCTGGCCCAAGCAACTATGGTTCGCTCTTCTTTTGAAAATGGCCAGGGGCAAATACCACAAGTTTCCTCACATACTGGATCTACTCACATTTGATACACCCTAAAATTAATCATCTTCAACTGACTGCCTTGGATGATAGGGTCTTAATTTGTTTTTAGGCACCTGTTTACTGAGGAAATGCACCAAGTACTAATTGAGGCAAGAAACCCTACTACCAGAAAAATCATACATTAGCAAATGGAAAAGGTTTTCTAGTTGGTGCAAATAACATAACCAGCACCCAGTCAGGGATAGCTGTTCTCTGGTTTTACAATATTTGTGCGAGTTACTATCCTATAGCCTTTCTTATTCCTCTGTCAAGATTCATTTATCAGTCATTTCAGCATGTCTGTCTAGGGATCCTCTTCTTTCAATGCAGTCTCATGACAAGATGTTTTTGAAAGAGGTTTTGAATAACAGGCCTCCAAGAAAACTGTTGATCCCTCCTTGGTATCTTAATTTTGTGTGAGAGAAGCTAACACTTGGTCCATTTGAACTAGCTAATCTTGTTGACTCAAGGTTCTTAACATGGAAAATCGTTTTACTGATTGTTCTGACCTCTGCAATAAAGCTATCAGAGTTGCAAGCTCCTATAGTGAGTCAACCCTCTCTCATGCATTTGAGGTTACTTTAAACCAAACCATCTACCTCCCAGTTATCTTTTCTGAACCTACAAATGAGGGAGAAAGGGTATTCCATATCTTGGATGTCCACAGACAACTCAAGCATAATCTTGAAAGAACTAAACATTTCAGATCTTCGGACCAATAATTTATTTCTTGTGAAGGTAAGAAGAAGGGGCAACTTGTGTCACAACAGACTTTTTCCAAATTTTGTATTTATTACATTTGTTAACCGGGTGTGTCCAACTGGGCCAGAAGCCCGTTTTCAGTGGAGGCCCAGGGAGAAAAGCTCCACATACATACAGTAATACAGCACTCAGCAATAATAATACTTTTATGATATAGTATTTAGTTTATAATATGTACATTGTAAACAGTATAAAGTCTCTAGTGAAGGACAAGCCATTGTTAAACTTATACAGAAATATAAAGTACAGAGACTACTGTGAACAGCATACATTCAGAGACAATATGTATGCATATCAATGGTGAAATAATGACAGAGTTAAATTGCTATGTCCGATGTGAGTATAGTAAGTCAGCAGAGATAGCAGATAGATGGAAGGAGTGTAGTAAAGGCTGCAGTAGAGGTTAAGGTATGGTACAGGGAGGTAGAAAGAAAATTAGTCTGGTGAGTAGCATTAGCAGATCCAGTATTTGGATAGGTAGTTCTTAAGGAGTTGTTTGAATTCGTGGTGGTTAGGATTTTGAGTGCTGGGTTGTAGAAGGGTATTCCATAAATTGGCAATTTTGTGGGAGTAAATGGAGTCGGCCACGGTAACTGTGGGTGCGGGATACCTTTAGCGTTAGCTTAGTAGAGGATCTGAGGGAACGGGTATTACTACTGAGTTGAACAAGGTTAGAGAGGGCAGGGCAGTTTCTGGGTTGGTAGATAATTTTGTGAGCCATGGCCATTTGGTTGAGGGATAAAAGATTAGGGAGTTCTACCCAATTAAGTTGGGAGAGGGCAGAACAGTGGTGAGTCCTGTATGGCTGATTGGTGGCAAACTTGGCTATTTTGTTGTAGCAGGAGTCAAGGTTATTGAGCTCAGTCTTACTTAGGTTGGTGAATATGGGAGATTCATATAAGAGTGTGGAAAGCAGATGTGAACGAGCAGTGGCTAATCTTGCACTCTGAGTAAGGTATGGTTTAGCTCTATAGAGGGTGCTAAGTTTGGCGTGACTTTTTTTGAAAGTCAGAGAAATATGCAAGTCAAATTCTAGATTCTCATCAATTGTGACACCTAGAAGTTTGGTGTGGTTAGTGGGTTCAATTTTGGTTCCGTTAGAAGACAGGATTGAGAGAGGGGACTGACTAGGTTTGGATATTCTGTTTCTGAAGACTATAATCTTAGTCTTGCTTGGGTTAAGAATGAGTTGATGCTCAGAGAGATATTTTTCTATGTCTTGAAAGGAGATTTGCATTTTTAGTTGAAGTTCTTGTGGTGAGGGGGGCTGAGCACATAAGTGTGGAATCGTCAGCATACTGGACAATATGTGCCAGTTGAGTTGCTGAGCTGAGGTTGTTTCTAAATATGGTAAAGATGAGGGGGTCCAAGGATGGATCCTTGGGGTACATCTACTGAGATGGGGAGAAGGGGGGAGAGACTGTTTGCCCATTTGGCTGCTTGATGACAATAGGAAAGATAGCTATGAAACCAAGTTAGGGCTGCAGTGGTGAGGCCATGGGATGCGAGCTTGTCTAGTAGTAGTTGGTGAGAAACAGTGTTAAAAGGCTTTGGACATATCGAGAATGATGGAAGACACACAGTGACCTTAGTTTAGGAGATGATAAATGGTGCTAGTGAATGTCTAATGATCGTCTAAGGCTATTATCTTTCGTTATGCTCACAATAACAAATCAATTCTAGGCACGGTTAAAGACCACTTACCAGGGCCTTGGCATCATCTATGTTTTTTGGAAAGGGATCGATTCTAGAAGCTGCTGCTTGGTCCTCTGTACATACTTTTACAAAGCACTACAAGCATGATTCCTTTTCTAGGTCCACATCGAGCTTTGCTAGGGCCATTCTCCAGAGGCCCCTGGACTCTTCTCCTTCCACCTCCCAAATGTAGTTAGCTATGGTAATCTACCTATACAGCTAAGACTATTGCAGCAGTGATTAATATGATGAACGCAGTACAGTTGTTTAAGTTGAAATGTAGATGTTTCAATTATCACTGCTGTAGTAACTACTCCCTTCCTTCATCTTCCTTGATTTTTGGTGTGTTCTCCTAGCACTGTCTTTTCAGAGTTCAGCCTATTCTCTCTATTGCCAGGTAAGCTCAGAAAGGCTTGGGCCCAAACTTGTCTTTTGGTCAACTCAGCTTGAGCTGCTTGACAGTTTGGGCTTGTGGAAGGTGTCCTGAAACTTTAGAATCTGGTCGGCTGTTACATCCTTGGCAGAATATAACCCATATAGCTAAGGCTACTGCAGCAGTGATCATTTGAAAATCTACTGTTATGGTTAGTTCACCTTAAACAACTGTAGTTTCTTGAATTCAGAAAGTGTACACACAGTGTTCTGGTAACCTTTATGAATCCCACCCACAGTAAAAACCCCAGTTAAAGATGGATTTTAATGTTTATATATATATATATATATATATATCTATACATATATATATATATATATATATATATATATATATAAAGGACTCACAAACTCTGTAACCAAAGAAAAAGGAATTCCCAGTTTCATGGGCCTTATTTTCTGAAGCCCCAGCAACATGAAAAATATTGTGACTGCTTCCACTACAATAACTATGACCATAAGCAATGAAGGGCTTCTGCAAATAACATAAAAAGATTCCTGTGGAAGCAACAGGAATAAAAATATACAACACAAAATGTGACGATTTTGAATAAAAAGGTGAATGCAGGAAATTCTATCAGTCTTATACTACAGAATCCTTTACAAAAAGGAGTAAAAACAATGGCTGTTTGAGAGGAACTCAATTAAACTTTCTTAAAATGATAAAGATAATGAAGTTCTTAAGGTCTTATGCATTTGTATGCAACTGTGGAACCTACAATGAAAACAGACTGAAATTACAGTTGCAACCACAATTGATAAAAAGTCAACAGTTCTGTAAAAGGCTGCAACTGTGCCCTTTATTATGCTAGTAAAAGGCATTATAATACTGTGCCTTTATTTACAGAACAAAATATATATGCATCTGACTCTCTCATGATCCTAATGAATGAACCAGTTTTACATAAAAAAGTAGGTGTACTCATGTTACAACTTATAGTGTGATGGTTTACTAAAGGTGAATAACGAATTCACTACTAACAGTCCAGTTTGTGACAAAAAAGGTCTAGATGACAAAAATTACAAAAAAAAAAGTAAAAGATGTTTCTTAGAATCTGCCTCATTACAAACTATGTACATTAAACATACCCATCACCATGTAAGTAAAGTACCCTTATATCATCTATTCTTCACAAAGAGACTCAGCTAACAAAAAAATAACTACAAATTCCTGTTCACTTAACTTCTGTTCAACTAGCTGTTACTGAACTAGACAAATGTGTCTTATTTGGAATGGTAGATTTCCAGTTAGAGAATTATGATGCTGTTACAGACAGAAAAGAAATCATAACTGTTGTCATATATATAACAGTAGGGAATATCTACCTACAACCTCCTTTCCCATAAACATGAGTTCCAGTCCAATCAGTGCACCCTCACAGCCCTATGGACCCTTAACCAATGAAATATTACTTGCTAGAAAAGAAAAAAAGAAGCTGACACAGCTAATCAAAAATCAACTTCTCAAACATGCAGGCTTTGCTTTTGTGTGATACTGTGGTACAGTGGAGATAAGGTAATTTGCCCTTTCTCCACTGCAGTGTGACCTTGGAGTTTGTACACACAATTAGCTGGGGGGTGCAGGGATGCTTACCCCTGCAAAAATAAAAATAAAGAGTTAACTGTCCCCCCCTCAATATTGTGAATTTCAAGCAATTATGCTAGATAACTTGTAGTTCAATATGTAGCTCATTCAAGAAAGTAATATACACCAATCTACATATCTATAGTGAACTACATACATATATATTTATTTATATATGTAGATAGATGCACATTTGCAGACACACACATGCCTGTAGTTGACTTTGTTGAATGATGACAGGACTGGAACTAGGTAGACAGAAAATGTCCTACCATAGGTCTCTGGACAGATCTAGCATCAACTAGCTGCCCATTGTCTGATGATTTGAGAAACTCTGCCAGAGAATGAGGCACAGGGTGCTCTTTCCAACAAGCAGGACATGCTGAAGAGTAACTTTTACTCCAGTACCTCTGGAGTACAAATTATTCTTCAAAATGTCCTATCTGAAAGGGCTCCTTGTACTTTATTCTGTGGCAAGGCATTTCGGGCTATAAGGTGACAGGCAGATAGCTTTTCCAAGGATGTGAGGGGGTGGGGCACTGGGTGGAGGCAGACAACACAGAAATGAGAAGCAAGGAAACTGCTGACAGGGTAGACATTTTCAGCACTACCAGCAGCGAGCACTGAACCAAAGACTTATCACTAGGGACACTGACTGGCAATGGTGAGATACTCACTACTCTATAGCATGAGTCAAACAAATAAAATCAATATGAGAACTCAGACGTTCATAGGAAGCAGGACCAAAACGACAAACAGGTAATGCACACAGGCCTAAGAGAAGTAACATGAAAGAAAACTAGCCTTACTCCTGGTACTTCAATTTGTGTTCTAAATATGCCTTGTGTTCTTCCGAAAGCTGAAACTAGCAAAAAAAAAACATTAAAGGGGAATGGTTAATTTAAGAGTTGCTTTCCTGACTCATATTTCTGTCTGTGGTATTAACTGAATCTTGGCTGCCTTCTCTGCAAAGCTATGCTGAGGTACTGTAAGGACAGAAAAGACCCAGAACTGTGACCAAGAGAAACTGGATCAGAATAGCACCAGTATGCAGAAATATTTCTGGAAATATTATATAGGTTCATATTTAATGTCTTCTCCAATTTGAAGACTACAGAAATTAAACACAGAGAAAAATTGATTAAGTGCCATCTGTAAATATTTAACAAAAAGAATTCTGAAAGTCAGAAGAAATCAGTAACATCCAAATGATTTGTAGAAAGCCATCCTTACAGCTCCATAATACAGCATAACAGCAGAAAAAGGCACAGCAATTCAACTACATACACAAACAGTATTCAATAAATGATGAGAAAGCAAATCAACTATGCACACAATCAACCAATAAATGATCTTAAGTAGGCAATACTGGGATGCAGTCACTATAATGAAAGTCTTCTGTAGGCCCCAGTGACTGATGACTACTATGCAGTCTTATCTGCTACAACAGCCCATTGCAAAATAATAGCTAACTCCACCATTCACATTTAGCATAAGATTTTTTTTTAAATACATCATACATACTGTACAGAAATTTCAGAACTATAGAAGCAGATTCATATAATGTGGGAACATTTTAGTAGTAACAGGACAGAATGAAAACTCAAATGGAGAGGTTTTCTAGAATACGGTTATTTTACACTTCAGAGTGCAACATGTGGTTCCTAAGCTGTGTGGTTTTATTGGACATTACAGCAAAATAGAAAGACCAAACATGAAAATGTAATTCACAGTGAAGAAAAACATTCCCAGCTCTGTTCTACACAGCTGTTCTGCAACCCCTGACTGGTGTAGGGCATACTAGAGCAACATTATACTAAAACTCTTAACACAACGTTATTGAGATTCTCACATAAATATATGCAGATGATGCGCTTTAAAGACGGAACTTGAGAGTTTTGAACTTTGAGGGCAGTAAAATGTGGTATGTAATAAAACTTGCATCAATTACATTTAGCTGATGTTTTACAGTAAAAAGTAAAAATCTTCATCAGGTTGTCTAGAACTATGTTGATTTTTTACAATGTTAATATCTGCTTAAGGTTTTGGTGTGCTTTTTGTACTGTGTATTCAGGCCAGGTCTCTCTCCCTCTCTCTTTACACCTATAACCAGGCACCCTGAAGGGATGTAATGAAGCTCAAAACTGACTCCCCATCTCATGGACATTAACATATTATTTCTAACAATATTTACAAAAAAGCAAGGGCCATGAGTCCAATGACAACATTTTCAAAGTATACTTAAAATATTGTAAACACTTTCCATCTACAGATCAAGAACTGTGCAAATCAGTTTGGCACCTCCTATATTTCTGTCAAACATTATAAACAATTCCTTTTGGTAAATACAAACTTTCTGTTACTTTAGTTGGATTTTCTTTGGACACAGCACTATAACAATTAAACATCAATATAAATTTCAGTGGTGATGATATGGAACACAAAGAGTAAATCTATCGATCAGTTAGACCTAGGTTTGAAATGTAAGCTACAGACACTAACCACAGCCAACCCTAAAACCATAGTTTTCACTATGTGCCTATGAGTTAAAGAAAATATGTCAAAATGACATATAAATAAATATGCAATAGTTTTTTTTAAATGTCAGGGTCTGGGATTCATGGATGAGAGATGCTTGGGAGTGTAGCACTTACATTTGCTTTGTGGGTGGCTCACAGCTAATAAGCCACAGCATTATTTATGTTTTTTTTAATCTTTGCATCCCTTGCATGGTCAATAATTAGCATTGCATTATGTGATTCTTCTCTACAAATCCTAGCCCAAGCCTGCTACTCTGTGTTGAAATAAACCTTTTTAGCAAATAAGTAAAAATCTGATAGTGTTGACCTGCACATACAAAACGACTAAAAAAACAAAATGTTATGCCATTCTCTGAACTAGCAATTAATTATACCACGGCACAAAACTGCAAAAACACTAAAAGCTAGTAAAATGTAAATCTTTCAAAACTTTTATTAGACTATAATTCAGCTGAAACACCATACCGTTACTGTTTTTGAACAGAATACAAGCCACTCTCCGTCATTACAAACTAATGGTCCTATCGGTTTAAACAAGAACTTCATCACGACCATTACATTTAAAATTTTAGGTTTTCACAAATTTAGTTAAAAAAAAAAAACACAAA
>NC_056747.1:788762547-788847251 GCF_019279795.1 Protopterus annectens
TCGGCTGGAAGACAGAGTGGTGGTTAAGGTATCTAATGTTTCTATAAAGACGATATGCTGCGATGGTGACAAGGCAAACTTTTCAAAGTTGACCGTAATGCCTAATTGGTTGCAGTGTGTCAGACTGGATTTGGTTGCCTGAATCAGTTGATGCCTGGTGGTGGAGGTAAGGAGCCACTGGTCTTGGTATGGAAACACCTGGAATCCTAGACACTTCAGATGAGCCGTGACCACTGCCATGCATTTGGTGAAAACTCTGGGGGCTGTAGTGAGACCAAAGGGCAGGGATCGAAACTGATGGTGATTGGCTCCCTGCCGGAAAAGCAGGTGATCTCTGGAGTGTCTGTCCATCGTTATATGGGAGTACGCATCCTTGAAGTCGATGGAGCACATCCAAATCGCCTTTCCCTAAAAAGGGAAGTATGGACTGAAGCGTGACCATTCGGAACTTCTCTTTCTTCACTAACTGGTTGAGTCTGCTGAGGTCCAAGATAGGTCTCCAGTCCCCTGTTATCTTTGGAACCAAAAAGAATCTTGAGTAAGTTCCGAATCTTGTTTGGTCTGCTGGGATTGGCTGGATGACTCTTTTTCTAGCAACTTGTGGACCTCTATAGTTGCTTGTCCCCTGAAACTGGGTGGAATGTCCGGGATTCTCTTGACAGGAATAGGGGGGGGGGGGAGAAGGGTAGGAAATACCCTCTGGAGATGATGCTTTGTACCCAAGTATCGGATGTTATGTGCAGCCAGGCTTCTGGGTATAAAGACAAGCAACCCCCCGACTGCTTCCAGAGCATGACAGCCGGGCCTCCTTTCAGGAGCACTGGTAGGGCTGACCAGAGAATTGACCTCTGTCACCCTGCTGTTGCAGACCCCCTCTGCCGCACGGGCGGCGTCTTCCATTATAACCCCCTCCTCTGCCTCTAGAGGGGGTTTTGCCATGTGTGTCCTGAAAGGCCCCCTAGGCTTTTCGGAACCACATCTTTCTGCCTCTAGGGCCTTTAGGATAAGGCCATGTAGGGTTAGAAAAGCGGACTCCGACAGCAGACAGAGTCTTTCCTTCCTGCTAACACTTGGTCAAAGTTTCCTTGACCTTGGGCCCAAACAAGGATAAGCCATCAAATGGGGTGTTGATAAATTAAGACTTGAAGAGCTCCGCGAAGGAACAGAGACGTAGCCAGGCATGTCTATGCAGAGCAATGCCTGAACTTGCGGCCCACTCGAACAAACAGCTGCGTAAGATATGAGATGCATGGACGAGTTCACAATCGAGTTTAGAGTAGCGAGCTGGTTAGTAACTTTGTTTCGGAAACCCCTGCGGCTACCGTACCCTGGAGAGTATCTCCTAGCTCTTTCAGGAGATCTCTTTGGAGTCTGGTGAAGTGGGTTAAACAGTTCAATGATCGAAGTGAAAAAGTCGCTGAACTATACATGCGTTTCCCATATCTATCCATGAACCTAGAATCTCTGTTAGGAGGATGGATAGATGAGGAAGTCTCAGACAGTTCCTTCTTGGTGGCCGCCACCACCACCACCATGGCATTAACAGGCACTCCCTTAGTCACAAAAGGTTTATCCATGGGGGAGGAGATGAACTTATTTGGCCTCCGAGGTACAGGTTCCATGGACTCCAGCGACTCCCACACCCTACGAGAGATCAGATCCATGAGCTCATCGTAAGGTGGAGACGCCCAAGAAGTGAAAGGTTGAGACCCAAAAGCCTTCAGAAGCACTGGCTCGTCCTCGGTAGGGCTTTTGGACTGCCAATCCCCCCTCCGCCTAAGGATCGCTAGTATCTCCGCAAAGGAGATATCCTCAGAGAGGGATCAAGGGGACCCTTCTGACTCATCCAAGTCAGTGTCAGATGTCAAAGACTCCTGTGGGGAGTCCAAGTGTCTCCTCTTACACAACCTCTTCCTGGGGACCTCCACAGTGGGAGCCTCTGGAGAGGTCTCCGAAGAGCAAGGGGCGCCCTGTGTGGCTACCTGAGGCTCAGGGTCTCTACGCTTGGGTTGGCCGATGGAAACAGAAGCAGACACAGGTGCTTGAGGGGAGTAGGAAGCCACACCTGATGCTGAAGATGTCCTTGGAGACATGACTCTCCTCATAGCTTCGAAAACACCATGGCTCCGATGAGAAGGAGTAGACGGACCCAAAGGAATCGCCTGATCCTCCCGCACCGAAGCCATGGGCTCCAAGGTAGGAGCCGAGCTCATTTGAGCCGAAGCCCCAAGAGGAAGAGTTGGCACCGACAAGTCAGTACGACTACCCTCACCGGACCCGACAGCAGAGTGTCGGCTCTTAGAGTCCCCGGTCGGCGCCGAGGACGTCCGAGCGGATGGAACCGAAGATACCAGGGCAGGTCTCGGCTCCATAGGATCAACAAACATCAGGTCGACCTCCTCCAGCTCCGAAGGTCCGGTATGGCTCGGAGGAGGAGCAGTCAAGTCCGGGGTGATGGTCTTTGGATCCGATGGGAGTATCGGCGCCAACAATAATTTGGCAAGGCCTGGTGCCCTTAAGAGCTTCTGCACCAAACGGTCCATAACCAGATCAGAGAGGCTGACAGAAGACTTGGATGAATCCACAGACGGTGCCATTTGAAGCAAAGGAGATGGAGTCTCAGACACCGGTTCCAAGGCTGTGAGCTGGCTCCGATAGGTAGGCACACACTGCTCCGAGGTCAATGGAACCGATGGCCTTGAATCGTCCATTTTCTTAGCCTTCTTACATCCCCGGGAATCCGCAGAAGATTTTGAAGACATAGACGACTTGCTGGCACCATCCTGGTCACTCAAAGCTTCAGAGAAGGGGTGCTTAAGCAAGCCTCGATCCACCAATTTTCTCTTCCTTTCTAACAGCACTCTAGAAGAGAAGGAATAACAAATGCTAAAAGATTCTTGTAGGTGCTTCGCACCCAAACAGTATACACATTGAACGTGCCAGTCAGTGACTGACATCTTTTGTCCACAGTCTAGACATTTCTTGAAGCCAGACTTAGATTTTTCTTTAACTTCCAACATAATTATGCTAATGCTTAAACTCTATCACAACTAATAGCAAATATGAAACAGTTTTAACACACAATATATATATATATATATATATATATATATATATATATATATATATATATAAATATAAAACTGACAAAACTATCTAATAAACTCTTATCACAACTATCCACTAAAGGCCAAGGCCAAAAACTGCCAGAACTATTAATAAGGAAGGGACTAACAGTCTAAATCACACTAAAGTAGCACTGAACTAACACTATAAGAAAAGAGAATAAAGTTTGTAAAAACTTGCTAATAGATGAAAACAGTCTCGAGCAATGCTGAAACCAAGAGATCCGTGCCACGGCAAACTAGATCTGAGGTAATTCCAGAAGTGCATCATGGGATAAGGGGCTTGGTCACGAGCTATTGCTAAACCTTGAGCTTTGCTATCGGCCGTGTCGGAGCTGAGGATTGGCTCCGAACCCATCAGTGAAAATAAACGGCGAGATTTAACAACTTCACATAAATAATTTTGCGGCAAAAGTACATGACCAGTTACAGATAAATAGATGAACAGTCACAGGATGATCTCAGGTCTATCATGCCATTTAGCCTAATACAGTCTGCCAAAGACAGCTGCCTCCATATTCCTTCATTATGACATTTTTTTCCCTAAATGGCCATATCAACCTCATGTGTACCATCCCTTGCAAAATCCCCATTCGCTCCTCCCATCCTGTCTCCTTTCCTCACATAATACCACAATGGGCCTCGCCGGGGAGGTTAATCTTTACAAATTATCAAAGCTATATAGTAAGAGGAGAGGTGAGAACACAACACCTGTTAGTATACATTATGCTCTCACACACTTTCAAGTTATCTCCATGTGAGCCCCAAGAAAGCAGGCTCCACTGCCAATTTGTGTATACACCCTCATGCTGTAACAACTGACACATTGCTTGGAGCCAGTATTAACTGTAAATATGTGCAAAAAGGTTAGCCTTCACCAGCACCCTGTATCTCAAAGCTTGATCTGTTACTTATCTTACACAACTGTACTGTAAAGGAAAGACAGAAGACCCCTTGCCTTTCATCTTCTCCCCACTTTCCAATTAGTTGACAACCCAAGCTCATTTGCTGAATATGGACTTCTGGTACCTCTACATCTTGCAACTGTGAATGCAAACCAGTTTAATTTTGTAATTCCTACACATTAATTATATATATTATATATATATATATATATATATATAAAATTATATCAGTCCTTACAAAATTGTCAGTATTTTTTGAAACTCCACCACTCATCTACAAACTGATGCAGGGAACTCAGTGAGGAAGTATCTTATTCAAGAAATGAATACCCAGTCATCACACCAGTAATTACACTGATATGCCCATTCTCATATAGGTGGATTGGACACACTAAATTGTCCCTAGGCGTGACTGCGTGCATGGTGTGTGCCTTCTGTGGAAGGTTGGGCTCCTGTCTGACAACTAGACACCGTAAAACTCCACTGCCAATCATGAGCAGACAGGTAATCTGCTGTGGTGACCCCTAACTGGGGAAAAAAGCCAAAAGAAGATGAAGATGCCCATTCCATCTTGTCTTAGAAGTTCATACCTCTATAACACTCCCATCCTTAATAATTAGTTGACCACCTCTGTAACATTTCAGAAAAAGTACAGTTTTGTACCTACCATAAATGTAGATGTCCGATAGGTATGCATCTGCAGTCCTAACATATGGGTTGTCCTGCCTCAGGCAGCCCTTGATCGGCAGTTCCAAAGTCTGGGTCAGGCCTCGGCTGATGTCACATTTCACCCGACGTCATAGCTGCTGTTTATTGGGTATAAAGGCATCAGCCGACGCCATTTTCCTCAGTGTTTCTTGCCCCAGATGCCAGGTGCCCTCTAGGAAGGCTAAATTTGGATAAATGCAAATAATTCCAAACAGTAGAGAGCAAACAATATAAAAGTATATACATATATGTACATATATACAAACAAATACACCATAATAGATTCCCCCAGCTAGCTAAAAGAGGGGTAAATACCCTAGGAATACCACAGAGGGAAGGAGGGTGGGTAATCCTGACTGCAGATGCATACCTATCGGACATCTACATTTATGGTAGGTACAAAACTGTACTATGTCCTTCAAGGATGCATCTGCAGTCCTAACATATGGGTAGAATACCATAGCCAAACTGGGGGAGGAGGCACTAAGATAAAGATGGTGTAGTTAAGATCCCTTGCAAAACAGCAGTTGCAAAACCTGCTCGGGATCTAGAGTATAAGGAAGATTATAATGCTTGGCAAACGTATGCACGGAGATACAAGTAGCAGCTTCTAAAATGTCTTTGGTAGCCACTCCTCGTAGGAAAGCTGTAGTGGTGGCTGTAGGTCTTGTGGAATGAGGTCTGATATTATCAGGAGTTGTCTTTCCATGAAAAGAGTAGCAAAATCGAATGCAATTTCCTATCCATTTTGAGATTGTCTGTTTTGAAATTGCTTTTCCTTGCATTCCTGTTGCATATGCTACCAGAAGCTGGTCAGTTTTTCTGATGGTCTTAGTTCTGTCCAGATAGTAGCGTAATTGTCTGTGCACATCCAAGGTATGTAGCAGTCTTTCCCCCATGTTCTGTGGGTTGGGGAAGAATGTAGGTAAATGAATCGCTTGGTTCAATGATACTCTGGAGACCACTTTTGGCATAAAGGTAGGGTTAGTTCTCAGAGAGACTCTGTCCTGATGGAAGATAAGGAAGGGTTGTACTGCCATTAATGCCTGTAACTCAGATACCCTTCTTGCTGAAGTAATTGCTAGCAGGAAAGCAGTTTTCCAAGACAAGAATTGTAATTCTGCTGTTGCTGCTGGTTCAAAAGCCGGAAGCGTTAACTTTTCCAGCACAAAGTTGAGATCCCATGTAGGTAAAGGTGGTTTTCTTGGAGGTTTTACATTTTTGATTCCTCTCAAGAACTGCCTGAGTAGAGGATGAGAGAAGACAGGAGGATCCATGTTGTATTCTCATGGAAATTGCTGATGCATGAATCTTAATGGAGGAGTAAGACAGGCCATTGTGGAATAGCTCTGCTAAATATTCCAGGATGTGTGCTATGTTTGCCAATGAGACATTTTCTCCCTTTGCTGCACTCCAAATGAGGTATTTTTTCCACTTGGCTGAATAAGTCTTCCTTGTGGAGGGTCTGCGTGCCTCCAGGATAATGTCCTTAACCCTCTGAGATAAACCTGGGTTATTTGGTTTTATGCAATATTCTAAGCAGCTAGCTGCAGTGTTTTCAAGTTTGGATGTAGGATCTTGTAGTTGTCCTGTGTTAGTAGTAAGGGACAGAGAGGTAGAGGCCATGCGTGTGTCCGAGACATGCTTCTCAGTAGCGGGTACCAATGTTGCCTCGGCCAGTCTGGAGCTATCAGAATTACCCTTGGCTGATCCTCTCTGATCTTCAGTAGAACTTTGTACATCAAGGGAAGAGGTGGAAATGCATATGCTGTCAGGTTTTTCCAGCTGAAGGAAAGGGAGTCCACCCTCCAAGCAAGTGGGTGGTATGCTCTTGTGCAGAATTTCTTCAATTGGTGATTGTGTGGGGAGGCAAACAGGTCTATCTGTGGTAGTCCCCATCTCTTTGTTATGGCTTTGAAGATGTCTGGATGCAGCATCCATTCGTGAGCATCCGTTGTAGTTCTGCTTAAGGTGTCTGCTAGAGAATTTTCTTTTCCTGGTACAAATCTGGCCTGAAGTTGAATGTTCAGGTTCAGGGCCACATTCCACAGGTCCATTGCCATCCGGCATAGAGGATATGAATGTGTACCTCCCTGTTTGTTGATGTACCACATGACTGTGGTATTGTCCGTCCTTATCAGCAGATGACCCTGTTGAAGGAGTGGTCTGAATGCCTGGATCGCATGTTTCACTGCCAGCATCTCCTTTAGATTTATGTGTAGATTCAGCTGGTCTTGGGTCCATAGGCCTTGTATACACTTGTCCACCATGTGTGCCCCCATCCTAGGTCTGAGGCGTCCGTGGTGATGGTCTGGCTTGGATGAGGTTTGTGGAAAGGCAAGCCTCTGTTCAACTGACAGGCCTGAGCCCACCACAGGAATTCTTGCTTCAGGCATGGAATTATTGGAATCTGGGCTTCTAGACTGCGCTTGTGTTGAGACCATACATTCCTTAGGTACCATTGTAGCTTTCTCATATGCAGCCTGGCATGCGGAACCAATATTATGCAGGATGCCATGTAGCCCAGGGCTTGCAGGACTTTCCTTGCAGTAAGCTGAGTTTGTGTTGTTAATGTCATGAAGTAGACTGGTAGTTGCTTTTGTTTTTCTTCTGTGAGAAAAGCCATCTGAGTTGATGTATCTAGTTCTGCACCCAAGAATGTTATCCTTTGGGATGGTACTAGTCTTGACTTTTGCCTTGTTGTCCGCTTGTATTAGGCAGTCATCCAGGTATGGGTAAATTTGAATTCCCTGAAGTCTGCAATGAGCAATTACTGATGCCAGGCATTTCGTGAATACCCTGGGCGCAGTAGATAAGCCAAAAGGCAATGCTGAGAATTGATAATGCTCTGATCCTGCAAGAAATCTGAGGTGTCTTCTGCAATCTGGTCGTATAGGGACGTGCAGGTATGCCTCCTTGAGATCTAGAGTCACCAGCCAAGACTCCTTGTCCAGCATGGGAAGAAGTTGCTGGAGGGTCAGCATTTTGAATTTTGGAACAATGAGGTATGTGTTCAGTGCGGACAAGTCTAGAATAGGTCTCCATTGATTTTCTTTTCTTGGTACAAGGAAAAGCCTGGAGTAAAATCCTTGGCCTTGTTCCATAAGTGGCACCTCTTCTATAGCTCTCATCCTTAGTAAGTTGTTGATTTGTCTTAGAGCGTCTGCTTTTTGGCTTGGTGGTAGGTATGGCATTCCTCACTTTTTTGGTAGAGTGTGGAAGTGAAACCTGTAGCCCTTGTCTATTGTTTGTAAAGTCCATTTGTCTCCTGTAATTTAATGCCAGTTGTCTGAGAATAAGGCTAGTTTTCCGCCCAAGGGTGCTTCCAGTTATTCCCTGGTAGGCGGAACTAGAGCCAAGTCATTGTGTCTGCCCTGTGGAAGTGGTTGTAGTTGATTCTGTGGCAGTACTTCTCTGGTTGGTAGGTTGCCACTGACGTCCCCTGTAGGCACCCCTAGATTGACCTCTGCCTCTTGGGCGTCTATTTCTGCCTCTCTGCGCGCTGGAGTTGTCTGGAAAGGACCAATTCTTCGAAGGCCAATTTCTGCTAAACCTTGGAGGTTGGACCTGTAAGAAATCCTTGACTGTTTGGACAGATTTTGCTTTTTCTTCCACCTTCTTTAGAACCTCCTGTGCAGGGGAGCCAAACAAACTTTGTTTCTCCATGGCAGCATCTAGGAGTTTGACTTAACATGGTCTGGTAAGGATTGTTCTTTTAACCAGGCATGTCTTCGAATCACTGTTCCAGTCATAGCTGATCTAAAGGAAGCCTCCAGTGCATCATAGCCACATTTTAAGAAATGGTTACTGACCTGCTGAGAGTTATGTACCAAATCCTGAAGGGACTTGCGGTCTAAAGGTTCAGGCGAAGACAGGTTTTTATTTAGCTGGTCTAACAAAACTTCCTGGTACTGAATCATGTGTAACTGACAGTTCAAGGCCCTGGCGAAGAGTAGCAGAAGTATAAACCTTTTTACCCCATCTCTCTAATGCCCTAGATTCCCTTTCAGAGGGAAGAGGGTTTTGGCAGAGGCAGCTGCCACCTTTAGAGCCCTGTGAAATGGTTTCAGGGTCTGCAACAGGAGCCTTATACAAATGGTAGTGTGTGTCCGGGACCCTGTAATATCTGTCTGGCTTGGCAGGGGCCAGAGGAAGAGAATCAGGAGCAGTACAGGCATCATTATATGCATCATCAACAACTGTTAGTACTGGCGGAATGGCTAAAGGCCTATGCTGTGGTAAGTGTAAAAGTCCTTAGCCTTTTCCTTGAATCTGAAAAATCCTGGCCCTGCCATTGGAAGTGTTCCCTCATAGCATGCAAGGTTTCCCCAAAGGAAAATTCTTCAGGAGGAGAAGCAGAAGGAATGGAGTCTTCTGCATCAGAATCCTCATAAGGAGAATATGGGCCTTCGTGAGGGTCTGAAATGTCTGAGTCATCCGAGGAATAATCTGTAGAGACAGGTTCCGGAGGTTCAGTCCTAGGCCTCTTGTCTGGAGGGGGCTGAAAGGCCCTGTCTGGGTGAGGTTGGGATCCTCTGATCAAAGAAATGAGATCCTCAGCCAGGCTGAGTATTTGGGAACTAGAGGTAGGCCTATGTGAAGGAGTTTTGGCAGGCAAGGCCTTAGAAGATTTAGCTGCTTTAGCCCTGGCAAAAGCCTTGATAGACATGGAAGCAGGGGGTCTAGCAGCCCCACGTGCAGGGGTAGATATGTCTAAAGGAACAGTGTCTGACAAATCCTGGGTGCCTGCTTCTGTAGCAGTAAATTCAGTAGCAGATTCAGCCATGCTCTGTGAGGCCTCGGCTAGCGGAAGCATGCTTTCAGCCGAAGGAAGAACCGGGGGCTCGGTTTCAGCCGAAACAGAGACATTCGTGGTTGGCCTAACCGTGGTTTCAGCCGAAACCGCGGGCCGCGAATGTCGGTCCTTCTCCTTGCGCTTTTTAGCTAATTGAGTAGTCGGAGTCTCTGACTGCATTTTGTATGCAAAAGCGGGACCAAAAAACTCCTCTGCAAACTCCGACCGACGTCTAAGTGTCCGTCGGTTGAAGGAAGCACAGGCTAGACAAGCTGATACATCGTGGTCTGGGCCTAAGCAAGGAAGGCAGTAAGAGTGGAAATCCTTATGAGGTATTTGTTTCCCACAAGTTAAACAATTATTTACTTTGTCTGACATCGGCTGAGGCAAGAAAGAGTCCCCAACGGGGTATTAGCTTTTTAGAAGTCTTCGGTAGTAGAAATCTCTGGATCTGACCGACCGGCACTTGCGAACAGCTTCTGCTTCGAGCACCACGCGGCAAGAAAGACTGAGGAAAATGGCGTCGGCTGATGCCTTTATACCCAATAAACAGCAGCTATGACGTCGGGTGAAGTGCGACATCAGCCGAGGCCAGACCCAGACTTTGGAATCCGGCCGACCGAAGGGCTGCCTGAGGCAGGACAACCCATATGTTAGGACTGCAGATGCATCCTTGAAGGACATCACAGTCTCTCTCTACTTTCATTATGTACCCCTCTACTTCCTCTACCCCAAGCTACATATCCTAAATCCAGCAAATTCCTCATTATCATAAACCATGGAGGTCTCCAGCACTCTTATGAACCATCTCTGAATCCCAATCAAGAGTAGCAGCTTTGATCAAGGAAGGTCTTAAGAAAAAATCCAGGAACACCACATCCACCTAGTTTTGCTGGTTTCCTCTCCAGCTACAAGCAAACAGTGTCAATTATGTGAATGAATATAATCACCCTTCCATGAAACCATGCTACCCCTCATCTACCAGGTTTCTCCAATACAAACTGCACAATTCAATGTTAACAGCTTTCTGTGATATTCCAGTGACTGAAGTAAGGACTTCAGTTGCAAAAACATTATCCGTATCACATTTTAGTTAGAGACATCATTAACTCTAAACTGGTGGGATAACCCCTGCTTTCAATGACAGAAGAGCTTTGCCAGTATCCCCATCTGATTATCAGTCCTTCCCTTCAGGACTGCTTGAAGCCATTCTATCAGGTCTCACTCCATCTCTGGTTTGCCTAACTTAATGTCATCATTGAACACAATCAGTACACTCATATCCCTATTTCCTACTTTACATGACAACAATTCACTTTACCTACCATTTCATTTTAAAATATTAGAAAAAAAACAATCATTAAATGCTGCTGTCATCACAAAGCTGTGTGTATAAGAATGTAAACCCTAAATGTATTTGTGTATGCATTTAGTAAGGAAGGTTATGTAGCCTTGGCCCAAATGCAGATCCACCCGACTAGACTCCAGTATGCAGTACAAAACAAACAATTCTAAGCTACAGGAAACAAAACAGCTGTTAAGTTCGTTTTTTTTTTCAAGAAAAACTTTGGAGAGTTTATTTTTTAAGATAAAATGGTTCCTCTGTCCTTGAGGGGATACTTTGGAATGCAACATTGCCAGGATGAGGATGTGCAGAATGCTGACCTTTCTACCGTCAGGTTCCTTTCCCACATTGTGTTTCTTTATAGTTACTGCATAACTGAATGAAGCTGACCTCAAAAAGAAATGGGTCCACTAGATTCTCCTTCAACTAAGCAACGACAAAATTAATTCAGCTACAAAATAAATAAAACTCTTAAGACAGAATATGCGTTTGACCTAGTTCAGAGACTGGATATCATCACAGGGAGGGCTTAAACAGACCTTCCTACAATTGCTATCTTACAGGTTCAGTAGAAATGATATATAAATCCACAGAAACATCCTACTGCTCAATGAGAAGATATGATTCATCAGAAACAGCCACTTAGCTAGCATTCAAGAAGTAGTCAGCTAAGTCTGACAGTCTGAAGGTTTTTTTTTTGCAGCAATACTACTGAGAAAATGTGTAAAGTATCATATTCAATGAGATGCAAATGTTTAGGACAAAAATTTAAAATGAGGATGTTTGTTAAGGTGTACTAACTATATGTCCCTATCAATACCGATCAGACTCATTTGATTTTTGGTTCATGTATATGTATGCAGTATGTCCAAACTGTACTTTACAAAAAACAAAGGGCTGACACTAGTCATACAGATAGTACTTCAAAACAACAGGCACTATTTCACTATTTTCCACAGACACTAACAATACAACTCAGATAATGTAAACCTGCAGCATTACAGTAACAGTGCTATGGTATACTACTCATGTCACTTCTGCTGTTAACAGCAAGTGTGGCATTATATATTACTAGTGCTGTGGTGTTGTACATGTGACTAAGTTGAAATAATTAATATGTACTGTAGGACATTGTACGCAAGATGTAATGATGCCAAATCACAACACGCTGTCACTAAGTACTGAAGGGATGCCACCTCTAAAGTTCCAGTTCCCTGCTTCTGACAGCTGAAGATTTCTCTGCTTCCCTCTACAGTCAGCAGGGAAACAAAGAAGACACAAAAAAACTTCAACTGCATTTAAGTACTACCTGGCACCCACCTATCGCCACTCTACCCACTTCCTTATCTGCTGGATAAACTGAAAATACTATGTAAAGCACTTGTTACTTTCTCTCCAGCACTAATAAGAGCCGCCTTAGTTATGACACAAACATTCCTGAAATTTGCTTTTTTAGCTTACTGCCTTTCCAAGAACATTATATTATCCACACCATGAAAACATATCAGAAGTATCCACACAGTCACTTTAAACTGTAACCTTTTATTATATACTACTTTTTCTGAAAGATAACACCAAAATCTTGTTCATTCCCACAGTTTCTTCGAGTCCCCACCCTACCACCTTATTCAAAAATTATGCACAGTAATCTCTTCCAGTACTATTTCGTATGACTTCTGCTGCAGACTTTGACATCTTTGATTACAAATCATTGGATTACTTCAGCAAAAGGAATTACTAAATGAGTTGTATCCTACCCAGGATATAACAGACAGTCAGATTTCAGAGCTTAAGAGACCTTCCACACACCCAAGCCATTATCAGCGCAAGCAAAGCTGAATAAAATCAATGGTTTGGGTGCCAAACCATTTACAGCTTTCCTGCTGCCATGAGAGCTCCTCTTACAGGCTTTCGAGAATCGTCCAAGTGTTTTCCATTGTTGGGCACACAAGTTCCCTTTGGGGGGGGGGGGGGATTCCACTTTTGCTTTTATCATAGAAACTTTCTGTGAAAATAGTCAATTTTAACTTGGAGGAAAAGTGCATTTCTGAACTGTCATATGACTTTCAATTGCTCTTTCTTGTGAAGTGCAACTTTTATTTTTTGTGGAAAAAAAGGCTGTTAAAGCTAATGTTTCACTTGTTTTTCCTAAGTCAAACTTGTTTTAAATTACTTTTGGGGGGCTGGGTTAGTTGTCTAAAGTGATTTTCTCTGTGTTTTTGTGAAAAAACTACTTTTTAAAATGCTTATCTGTTTTACAGACTACTGCTGACAGTCCTACCCCAGCTTTAGGCATCATTTTCTGCTTACCCATAGAACAACCTACCAGTTCCTCAGTCCTTCTTTTTGCCAGCCACAAAAAGAAAAATTCTACACAGTCTTTACCTCTACATCAGGCTACTAATTTGCCTTAGTTGCAGATGGATGACTGCTGAGGCCACTTCTTGTTATTCAGACCACTCAAGTTTTTTTTCCCCTTGGCTCCCATGGTGCAGTCCCTTCAACTGTCAACAACTGAAAGTATTGGAAAACCCGTAGGAGGCAGTGGAGAATCTCTCCTGTCAGTCTTGGTGGGAGGAGCAGGGAGTGTTTCTCTGCCTAACAAGACAGGGATTCCTGATTCTAGGGATGATATGCCTGACAGAACTCAGTCTGCTTCTAAAGAAATTTCTGTTAAAAGAAGCAAAAAGTTGAACATTTACCCAGAGTATGCCATCTCAAAAGTAGTTCTGGTGAATGCAAAGAACTCAAAGACAGCTTGCCAAAACCACTTTCATCAACAATAAAGAGGTGTTTATGCCTCCACAGTTGTGTGACCTTGGAGTTAGTGTATAATTCCAGGAGGTGTTTTCCCCGCCTACACATAGGGAGTGTGCAGGGGCATGCCTTCCTGAAAAAAAAAAAAATTAATGTTTGCTGAAGATGGTTTCTCTGATTTTTTTTTTTTGCATTCACCGAAACTGCCTGACATGAACCCCATTTATCTTTCCCTATCTCTGTTACTTTGGACAGGAGAGATTTGTTGTGCTTAGTTCAAGCTCTTGAAATTTCTGTTTCTGGCATTACTGGTAAGAGAAAAAGGAATAATAATTTTTCTGGAGATTCCCAGTGTACTGAACAAGAGAATTATTTGGAGGGGACAACTTCAGCTTTCTCAACTCAGGCAACTGATTTTGAAGACAGTATTTCTCCTGATAATCCATTAGTTTTCTTCTTCTGCAACCATATCCAGAATACACCAGCTGTTTCAGTGGGAACATAATGAACATATTATTTCATTTTCTGTGAAGAAATATGATTCAAAATAAGAAGTTATGTACTTAACATAACGTTCCATGTTTGTAGTCCATCTCACCTACATTCTTGCTGGATGGGTTCGGAGCCAATCCTTGGCTCCGACTCGGTCGATACTAAAACTCGAGAGCTTTTACTGGCTCAAGGCTATCTCCTATCCCATGGTGCACCACAGCAATTCCACAAATCTTGTTTGCAAGAAAGTAACTAAATGCAGAATAGTAATTATACTATCAGTAACTACGTATATACAAGTTTTACTACCAATGCCATGTGGACAGACAACTATAACAAGGTCAGACAGCATTATCGATAGTCCACCAGTTCCTCCAGGATACAGGAAGGGGGAAGGAAGGTGGGACGCAAGAATGTAGGCGAGACAGACTACAAACATGGAACGTTATGATAAGTACATAACTTCTTAATGTTATGTAGTCCTATCACGCCGTAATTCTTGCTGGATGGGACAGCATCCCCAGCACCTTTAATCCAGGTGGCTCAAGCAAAGAGACTCTTCAGCACAGTGGACCCAAAGGATGACCTGTCCCGGGAGGCCAAATCAAATTTATAATGAGTGACAAAGGTATGAGGTCTTGCCCAAGTAGCCGCTGCACAAATGGTTATCAGTTGGGAGTTTTGATTTGAAGGCATATGAAGCTGATACTACTCTAGTTGAATGGCATTTTACTTTAGCAGGTAGTGGTTTCCCAACATTTTTGTAAGCAAAAGAGATGCAGTCTGAAAGCCATTTAGACAGAGTCGGTGGTGGTGCTGCGGTAGCATTGTCGCCTCACAGTAAGAAGTTGTCCTGTTCGATTCTCAGCTAAAGAGTCTTCTGTGTGGAGACATGCGTGAATGGGCATACCTTCATTGAAGGTTGTGCGTCAGGGCTGGTAACTCGGCACGTAAAAATCTACTGACAATCATTAGCGGACCGGAGTTCTGCTGTGGCGACCCCTAACCGGGAAAAGCCGAAAGACACAACAACAACAACATGTTGGAAATGAGCAAGCATTTGTTTTTCTCTGAGAAGGAAACAACTGATCTGATTTCCTAAATTCTTTAGTTCTGTGCAGGTAAAAATCGGAGAATTCTATGGACATCTAACTGATGTAGTCTGTATTCCGATTTATTACTGTTAATTGGGAAAGAATACTGGTAATTCAATAGTTGTGTTTAGATTATGTTCTAAGCATACTTTAGGGAGGAAAGAAGGATTAGTTCTTAGGGAGAGACTATCCTTATGGAATATAATATATGGAGGTTGAATGGTCAGAGCTTGCAATTCTGAAATCTTCCTAGTAGATGTTATACCTACTAAGAACAATGTCTTCCAAGACAACAATTTCAAGTCAGATGAAGACGACGGTTCAAATGGTGGAGAAATAAATTAAGTCAGAACTACGTTTAAGTCCCCGGGCCCTGGAGGTTGCCTGATTGGAGGTCTGAGAAGGAGGACTCCTTTCAAAAAGGTTTTACATAAAGAGTGGTACATAATATGATTTCCCAAAATGATAATTTGAGATGGCAGCCAACTGAACTCTAATGGTAGCAGCTGCAGCTCCTTCTTGAAAAACAGATGCAAGAAAGGACAGGACAGACTCTATGGGGGCTGAGGAGGGATCTATACCTTGTTTAGCCACCCAAATGGAAAACCTTTTCCATTTGTTGGAATATAATTTCCTGGTGGAAGGTTTGTGGGAAGAAATGAGGATGTGTTTAATGGTAGGAGAAAGGGATATATACCTGGCTATTCTTGGAAATGGAACAGCCATGCTGTCAATTTCAGAGTTTGGATGGTAGGATGGAACTGTCCTGATTGGTGAATCAGGTCTGAAGATGGCTCCAGAATCCATGGTTACTCCAAGAGATAGGGCCACAGGAAGGGGAACCAGACTTGGCAAGGCCAGTAAGGAGCAATGAGGATCAGGGTACTCTTCAACAGTTTTGCTTTCTGAATCACTTTGGGTATGAGAGGAAAGGGTGGAAAAGCATAAAGAAGTCCTGGAGGCCAAATGTGGACCAGAGCATCGTCCCTGGGTCACATCCCCAGATGGGGAATGAGGGCAAAGTAGTTGTGCATTCAGCATTCATGTACATGACAAACAGGTCACAGCAAGGGTGGCCCCATTTGCGGAAAATCTCTTCTGCAACTTCTGTTTTCAGGGACCACTTGTGAGGCATCAGAATTTGTCTGCTATCATAATGGACTTCTCCGGAATGTGCATTGCTACCATAAAACATTCAGAGTCCATCGCCCATTTCCATACTCTTTGTGCCTCTTGACAAAGTGTGTAAGACTTGGTTCCCCCTTGCTTGTTTATGTACCACACTACAGACATGTCTAATTGAAATCGCAATTGTCCCGGTGGGAAGAGAACTGTGAAGTGCTTGCAACGAGTATAGCACTGCTCTCATCTCAAGAACATTTATGTGCAAGTGGTTCTCGTGATCCTGCCAGATACCTTGGACTATCATTCCCACATAATGCCCCCCTACCCTATCTAGAAAGCGTCCATGGTCAAGACTGCAAGGGGACGACCTATATAAAGCTGATCTGTATGTAACCACCATGTTAGATCCGTCTTGCAGGAGTTTGAAATGAGTATTTGGTGGGACAAGGACAGATCCTGCACTGACCACTGGGCAAATAGCCAGTGAAGTACTCTCATGTGTAGATGGGCTAGGAGAACTAAAAGAATGGTGGCTGCCATAGTCCCTAGAACTTGAAGAACTATCCTGGCCTGTACTTTTTCTTTGGTCAGCAAGAATCTGACTTGGTTGTGCAATGATTCTATCCTTTCTATTGTCAGTTTTGCTGTCATGGTGGTTGAGTCCATGTCTGAGCCTAAGAAGACAATGCGTTGCAATGGAGATAGGGCAGAATTTTTTAAATTTATTGTAATTCCTAATCTGGCGCACAAGGATAGAGTCTCATCCCTAGCTCGGATTAGTTGGTGCTTGGTGGTAGCAGTGAGGAGCCAGTCGTCTAAGTACGGAAACACCTGGAATCCCTAATGTCTCAGGTGAGCTGTGACCACTGCCATACATTTGGTGAACACTCTGAGGGCTGTAGTGAGGCCAAAGGGCAGTGTTCAAAATTGAAAATGACTGGCTCCCAGCCGAAAGCGTAGATGTCTTCCAGAGCTCCTGCCCATTTTGATATGATAGTACACGTCCTGAAGATTTATGGAGCACATCCAATTGTCTTTTCCGATAAATGGAAAAATTGACTGCAGAGTGATCATACGGAACTTAAATTTTTTTACAGACTTGTTTAGCTTGCTGAGATCTAGAACTGATCTCCAGTCCCCAGTCTTTTTTGGAACTAAAAAGAATTGTGAGCAAGTTCCAGATCCTATTTGCTCCGTGGGGACTTCCTGGATGACTTTTTTTTGAAGCAACGAGATGACCTCTGATGTTGCACGGTCTATTTGATTGGGTGGTGCATCTGGTAAAGACCAATTTGTAGGGGGATCAGAAACAAAAGGAATGAGGTAACCTCTGGAAATTATATTTTGTACCCCTAGATCTTGGGAAATTTGTAGCCAGGCACTTGGGTACAGGGAGAGATGACCCCCAACTGCCTCCAGAGACGGACAGTCGGGCATCCCCTCAGGGGTGATGAAAGGGACAATCAGAAAAAGCATCTCTATCACCCTGGTGCTGCAGACCTCCTCTGCCGTGAGCGTGGTGCCTTCCATTATAACCTCCCCCTCTGCCTCTAGGGGTGGGCTGACCTTGTGCTTGAGGGAAACCTTTTTGGGATTTACTGAACCACATTTTCCCTCCTGTTTGACCCTTGGGATAGGGTCTGGAAGGAAGGGAGAAACTGACTCAGACAGCAGATAAGGTTTTCCCTTCCTGCTCACACCTGGTCAAAGTCTCTTTTACCTGAGGTCCAAAAAGAGTTGAACCATCAAAGGGGACGTTGGTAAAGAAAGACTTGAAGGATTCCGTAAAATTGCATAGACGCATCCAGGAATGTCTCCTAAGAGAGATCCCTGCTGCGGCCGTCCTGCTCGCTCAGTCAGCTGCATAGGAAATCAGCCTCATGGAGGAGTTAGCAACAGAGGTAAGGATGGAGAGCTGCGCAGATACCTTGTCAGCGGATCCCAAAGCTACTGAACCCTGAATGGTATCTCCCAACTCCTTTAGGAGATCCCTTTGAAGCCTAGTAAAATGGGAAAGGTAATCCAGGGATCGTAAGGTGAAGGCCGATGAAGAAAAAGTACGCTTTCCATACCTATCATCCTAGACTCTTTATTAGGAGGATGGATATTTGAGGAGGTCTCAGATAACTCCTTTCTGGCTGCTGCTACCACCATAGCATCCACAGGTACTCCCTTGGTTAGAAATGATTTGTCTTCTGGAGCAGTGATAAATTTGTTTGGCCTCCTCGGGTCAGGCTCCACTGTGTCTGGAGAGGTCCAAGCTTTCCGAGATATGACCCCTAACAGTTGGTCATATGGCGGTGTCACCCAGGAGGTGGAAGGTCGGGAACCAAAAACCTCAAGGTACACTGATTCATCCTCAGTAGGGTTAGAGGTCTTCCAATCACCCCTCTGTCTAAGGATTTCAAGGATGTCCGCAAAGGAGACATCCTCAGAGGGGGATCTTGGGGACCCTTCTGACTCATCCAAATCAGTGTCAGAAGTGACAGACTTGGGTGAGTCAAAGTGCTTCCTCTTATAAACTCTCTTCAGCGGGACCTCTCCAGTGGGGTAATCTAGGGAGGTCTCGGAAGAGGGGACACCTACAATGGGTGCTTCCTTGGGGCTCTGGTTCCCTACACTTAAAGGACAGTTGGGAGAAAAGAGGCTGCTGCCGGCTGCTGGAGGGACATCGGGTCCAATGGCAGGGCTTTAGCACTAGACAAAGCTTTTTATCGCCTCAAAAGCCTTACCACCCTGCTCCGAAGACGACCTCCACTCCAAGGAAATGGAAGGTCAACTCCGAGCAGGAGGGGCAGGCTATGAAGCGGACATGGGAGCATAGCTCACACGAGCCGTAGCACTGAGAGGGAGCGTTGGTTATCGCGGTGGCTATCCCTCTCAGAGTCTACCGGAGAGCGTCGGCTCTCAGACCCCTCGGCTCCAGACTGAGCTGATGAGGTTAGAGTTATCGGTTATGAGGAAAGCAGGAAGAATTCTCAGAACCAAAAGTTCCAGCACTAAAGGACCCAAAACATTAGACACCGACAGCGAAGCAGTCGGAGGAGGAACAGTAGACTGAAGATGGGACGGCTCCGAAGCCTTTGGGTCCGGAGGAGCTAAAATTTTTGCCAGTGTCGGGTCAGAGAGTAGCCTCTTCACCACCCGCTCTACATCCTCATCAGATAGTGTCCTTAAGAAACGGGTAGAGATAGATGGAGATCTCCTCCTTTCCAAAATCAGAGATTTGAAGGTTGGTGAAACCGGTTCCAAGATTGGTAAGTGTTTTGACAGAGAAGATTGTCTTGGCACCGATGAAACAGATGGCACCGAGACTGAAGAAGCAGAATCGAAGCCAGCACTCTTCGGCTTCGTCACTTTCGATTTCTTTGTCGGTTCCGAAGAAGGAACCGATGGAGATTTCCTTTTATGACTTTTAGGAACTGCCTGACCTTGTTCCAGCTGTTCTTGGAAGGAACTAGTCATAAGGCCCTTATCGATAAGTTTTCTTTTCCTTTCATTAAGAACCCTGGTGCTGGAAGCATGACAGAAGGTACAGGGTTCTTGCAAATGAGCCTCTCCAAGACAGTACACACAACTGGTGTGACTGTCAGTCAATGACATTTTTTTGAGAACATTAATAACATTTTTTAAAGCCAGAAGGGCGGTGTTCTTTGTGTTCCATGTCTTCTTCCTTTGACATATTTCTTTGGAGAAGAAAGAACAAATACAATAACAAAAACCAATATTACAACTATAAGAAAAAGTATATATATATATATATATATATATATATATATATATATATATATATATATATACATACATACATATATATATATATATATATATATATATATATATATACATATATATACATACATAAATTCAGGAGAAAAACTAGCACACAGAGAGGAAAGGCCCTCTAATTTAAATGGTCAACTACGGCCCTATAAAATGGGCCGTACAATCCTTAAAGAAAGGGGACAGGGGTAGCAAACACTCACGACAATCACTCAGATAATAAAGGAAAAAAAAATATTAACGAGAAAAGTGAAGAGATATAGTCAAAAATATCAAAATATTTCACTTGGCCAACGAGCCAGTAAGAAAACAACCTCAAAGCTTTTGCGGCAAATGAGATCTGGGGAATTGCCGTGGTGCACCATGGGATATAGGATAGCCTAGAGCCAGTAAAAACTCTCGAGCTTTAGTCTTGGCAGAGTCTGAGCCGAGGATTGGCTCCAAACCCATCTAGCAAGAATTACGGCAAGATAGGACTACATAACATCTGCTATTTCCTGAATTCACTCCTTCATTTTCTTCCTGTTCTACCAGCATTGGAGGATGTGTTTATAACAGCCTGTAACTTGCCTGAAAGCCAGCCTGCTGCCCAAAAGAAAGCAGATATATTGTATAAAGCAGATATATTGTATAAAGTTCCTCAATCAAGCACTTGTTTTCCAACCCCAAATCTGATCCTGCAGTGATTTCTTTGGTAAACCCTGCTGCTGTTAAACATCTGGTAAATCCTAACCCCACTCCATTTGACAACGATGGGAAAGCTTTTGATAGATTTGAAAAAAGGGTATATACTTCAGAGACTCTTATGTTTAGAATTCTTAAGTGGTAGGCTCGCATATTCAAGTTTATGCTTGCATAAACTGAGAATATGAGGAACATTATAGCCACTTTTCCCTCTTCTGAGGAAACCTCATCTGTGAATAATCTCATTGCTTTGGTATCTCAGGCCACTACACAATCTCTTAAATGTGCTTATGATTCAGCTGTTGCCTCTTCCACAGCAACTGCAACTGGAATGAGAAGGTTTGCCTAGCTATGCACACAAAATTTACCTGAAGATGTTAAAAGTAGAAATTGTGAACTCTCCTTTAGACAAGAGTGCCCACGGAACAGGTCAGCATGACCTTACAGTACCATATCTGTTATTCATCAGGTGACTTACACTGGATATAAAAAGTGTAAAATTAAAAATGTTAAAATACCAGGTTTTTGCGATATAAAAAAAAAAAAAGAGAGACCACACTAAATCATTTCAAAACTTCTCCGATCTTTTATGTGACCTATAGCCTGTACAATTCAATTGAAAAAACAAACAAATCTGTTAGGGGGAAAATATAAAAAATAAAAAAAGTACAATATACTGGTTGCAGGAGTGTGTTCACCCTTAAACTAATACTTTGTTGAAGCACCTTTTGATTTAATTACAGCATTCAGTCTTCTTGGGCACCTGCCATCAATTAAAGAGTCTCTGATTAACCCCAAATAAAGTTCAACTGTCCTAGTATGATTTTCCTGAAATTTACTCAGTTGCCTGCTACAGCAAAAGCCATGGTTCGCAGAAAGCTTACAAAGCATCAAAGGGATCTCATTGTTGAAAGGTATCAGTCAGGAGAAGGGTACAAAAAAATTTGTACAGCTCTGGATATACCATGGAACACAGTGAAGACAGTCATCAAAAAGTGGAGAAAACATGGGACAACAGTGACGTTGCAAAGAACTGGAAATATCTCCAAAATTGATGAAAAGACAAACTGGTCAGGGAGGCTGCCAAGAGCCCTACAGCAACACTGAAGGAGTTGCAGGAATTTCTAGCAAGTACTGGTTGTGTACTACATGTGACAACAACCTACCGTATTCTGCATATGTCTGGACTATGGGGTAAGGGTTACAAGACAAAAGCCTTTTCTTATGCAGAAAAATATCCAGGCCTAGCTAAAATTTGCAAAACAATACATCAAGTCTCCCAAAAGCATGTGGGAAAAAGAAGTTATGTACTCACCATAACGTTCCATCTGAGTAGATACTTCATTTGTCTGCAACCTGTGGGTAGTCGGATCCGACCTCGGATCCGAACCGGCAGCTTTCCAAGCTTCAAGATCCGAGCTCCTAGCTCCTCCCCCCTACCCATAATCCCTTGCTACCAATCACATTACCTCAGATCGGTTATTTGCCCTATAAGCTAAAGACGGAGAAGAAATTCTCCACAGGACAATACTTTACCGAGGTTCGGGGGATGGCAGGGGGGGTCGGTTGCAGACAAATGAAGTATCTACTCAGATGGAACGTTATGGTGAGTACATAACTTCTTTATCTGAAGTAGTTACTTCATTTGATCTGCAACCTGTGGGACAGAGTCCCCAGCTTACCTAAAGGCCCTGGGTGGTCCCTACGGAAGGATATTCCGAAGCACCACAGAGCCAAAGGAAGCCCTACTTCTGGAGATCATGTTCAGCTTGTAATGAGAAACTAACATATGGGAAGAGGACCAGGTAGCTGCTGAACAGATATCGTCTACTGGAACTCTAGACCAAAACGCTGTTGAGGTAGCCACAGATCTGGTAGAATGTGCCCGAACGACAACCGGAGCTGACCTCCCAACTGAAATGTATGCTTGTCTGATACATTGAGAAATCCAATTTGCTACTGTCACCTTAGAAATTGGTTTGCCCA
This sequence comes from Protopterus annectens, assembly GCF_019279795.1. Taxonomy (NCBI): domain Eukaryota; kingdom Metazoa; phylum Chordata; order Ceratodontiformes; family Protopteridae; genus Protopterus; species Protopterus annectens. The sequence goes on from NC_056747.1 coordinate 788,785,347, forward strand.
TGGCTGATTTAGCATAAGAAACAAACAACTGGTCTGACTTGCGGAAATCTTTAGTCCTATGCAAGTAAAAACGTAGTTGTCTGTGCACATCCAATTTGTGCAATGTGTATTCACCCTTGTTTTGGAAGCTAGGAAAGAAAACAGGGAGGTTAATAGATTGATTAATGTTAGACTCTGTGGCTACCTTAGGTAGAAAAGAAGGATTAGTCCTGAGGACCACCCTATCTTTGTGAAAAATAAGGTATGGATACTTAATGCACAAGGCTTGTAACTCTGATACCCGCTTGGCAGAGGTAATCGCTACCAAGAAGGCTGTCTTCCAAGATAAAAATTTTAAAGGCACTGAGGCCGCCGGTTCGAAAGGTGGTCCTGTTAAAGCTTGTAAGACCAGGTAAGATCCCATGGAGGCATAGCCGGTTTAATGGGAGGCTTTAAGAGAAACACGCCTTTTAGGAACTAACTGGAGGCTTTGAGCAGGCTGTCCAGATGGACGGACGATCGAAGACAGACCCTGATAAAGTGGGGGTACGGGTGGATCCGAAGGCCCGGTCGGGGACCTGGATGATCTCGACAGTACCCTCTCAACCACCTCAAAAGCTAAAGGAGATTCACTATCACCAGCCTGAGAAAGCAACCTCCTCGGCTCCGAGGAGATGATCGGGGTCGGAGCCTAAGCAATCGGATCCGAGGTAGCGGTGTGCTCCGTTCCAATCGGTGCCGAAGACATAACAACTCCCTCGGATCCGATGCTCAACCCTCGGCCCCGAGAGCTTGGATCCGACAAGCTCGAAGGCATAGTCGGCGTCGAAGATACTAACCCTGTCGGCGCCGACGTATCCCCGGATCCGAAAGGGCCTGGGTCCAACAACTCCGAGACCCGAAAACGGGTCGGAGAAGGAGCGATCGGGGCAAAAATGGGGGCTGCAGTCCCTCCCAAAGGGGGGAGGCAAGAGCATCCCCATCTGCATCTGGGTCTGCAAAAATCTTCGCATCATCCGATCCATGTCTGCCTCGGAGATGCTTCTGGTGGACCGCGAAGAGGTAGTCGAGGCAGGTCGGGAAGGCCGCCTCGAAGACCTCGAGGGAGACCTATCCTCCTCCTCCGGCTCCGGAGAAAAAGGAAAACGGAGCCGAGAGGACAAGGATCCGGAGACCCTCTCAGGGGACTTCAGCAACTTCGCAGGCGGAGCCGAGGGATGAGACTCGGCCCGTCTTTTAGAAGAATGACTTTCCCTCTCTCTATGTTTTTTCTTCTCCCTATGGGAAGAAGACCCAGACTCCACAGAGCTAGTACCGGATAAGGGAGGTTGAGTCCCAGGTACAGACAGCTACAGGAGTGGCCGGCGCCGAAGCTACAGGAGTAGCTTGGGCTCGGCTGGGAGAGGAAGAAGAAGCCGATTCCTGAGGGAGTTTTCCCGCCAGGATCAGCTTGTTCTTCCTGTCCCTAAGTGCCCGAGGGTTGAAGGCCGCACAGATCTGGCAGGCCTCCGACAAATGTGCTGCCCCCAGACATAAAACGCACTGAGTGTGGCCATCAGCTGGGGAAAGCTTGTGGCCACACCCAGTACACTTCGAAAAAATAGCTTTAGATTCAGCCATTATCCTCTCACACACACACCCAAACACTAAAAGGGGGGGGGAGGGGGAGAGACAAGTTAAACTAAGGAGAAAGTTTTTTTTTTTTTTGTTTTTTTTTTACAAGGAGTTGAAAGGTTTGATAGTTAAAACAACACACACATGTACTTGACTAGAATATATATATAAGAATATAGGTTATCTATCGAAAAAAGGAACAATCTCACCAAATGCTAGGAGCTCTTCACAGAGAAGCAACCGTCTTTAGCCGCGGCAAAAAACGATCTGAGGTAATGTGGTTGGTAGCAAGGGATTATGGGTAGGGGGAGGAGCTAGGAGCTCGGATCTTGAAGCTTGGAAAGCTGCCGGTTCGGATCTGAGGTCGGATCCGACTACCCACAGGTTGCAGATCAAATGAAGTAACTACTTCAGATAATGTGTTACGGTCTCCAAGGTTGAACTTTTTGGCCACAATTCCAAAAGGCACATTTGGTGCAAAAACAACACATCACCAAAAGAACAACATCCCCATGGTGAAGCATGGTGGTGGCAGTATCATGCTTTGGGGTTGCTTTTTTTCAGCTGGAACTGGGGCTTTAGTCAAGGTGGAGGGAATTATACACAGTTCCAAATACCAGTCACATTTGGCCCAAAACCTTCAAACGTCTGCTAGGAAGCTGAAGATATAGAGGAATTTCACCATTCAACATGACAATGACCCCAAGAATACATCCAAATCAGTAAAAGAATGGCTTAATCAGAAGAAAATTAAAGTTTTGGAATGGCCCAACCAGAGCCTAGACCTAAATCCAATAGAAAATCTGTGCGGTGACCTAAAGAGGGCTGTGCACATGAGATACCCTCGCAATCTGACAGATTTGGAGCAATTCTGCAAGGAAGAGTAGGCAAATATTGCCAAGTCAAGATGTGCCGTGCTGATAAGACTCCTACCCAAGAAGACTAAATGCTGTAATCAATGCTTCAACAAAAGTATTAGATTAAGGGTGTGCACACTTATATGCAACCAACTTATTGTACATTATTTTTTTATATTTTTTCCCCTAACAGATTTGTTTGTTTTTCAATTGAATTGTATAGGTTATAAGTCACATTAAAGTTGGAAAAAGCTTTGAAATGATTTATTGTGGTCTCATTTTTTTATATTACAAAAACCTGGCATTTTAACAGGGGTGTGTACACTTTTTATATCCACTGTATGTATGGGGAGATTCCTCAAGATTACAGACACCCACTTGTTAACCCCATTTTTAAGGGAAAGGGGAATAGGACAAGCTCAGTGTCACACAGACCCACAAGTTAAACTTCTTGTTGTGGAAAAATATCAATAGATGTTTTTTTGGATAAATTATTGTCAGGATGATAGCAAGTTCATAGGATCCATATTCACTAATAATCTAGCCTCTGCTACCAAACAAGCCACTGTCATACAGTAAGCAGATGATTCAACCATCATCTGCTCAGCCCACTCCCTACCTAAACTTCAAAAGACCACACAGGAAGCCTTTTCCTCAGTTGAAACTTGGCTTTCAGATGCACAATTAATACTTAGCCCAAACAAAACAAAACTCCTCATCTTCCAACCCACCAAACAACACCCACCAATTTAATATTAAAGCCAATGACAACACCATTATCCCCCCAACAGACCACACCAAACTTCTTGGAGTTGAAATTGACAATAACCTCAAGGTTGACATCCACATCTCGTGAACCATAAAAAAGTACACAAAAAACTAAGAGCTTTATAAAGAAATAAGCAATTACTCACCAAAACTGCCAAGATTTCAGTTGCAAATAGCCACCTTATCTCTACCCTACTCTACGCCTCTCCAATATTTACCAACTTAAGGCAAAGTGAGTTAGGTAAACGTGAAGCTTGCTACAACAAAAAGTACAGTTGTGTACCTACCATAAATGTAGAGTGTATTCACTGTTGCAGTCATTACACTTGGGTTATCCTGCTGGCAGGCTACCCACAGTTGGCCTGAATTCCAAAATCCTGGTCCGGCATCGGTTTCTGATGCCTCTTCCCTGACGTCAGTATGCCAGGGGTATAAAAGATGCAGCAGACACCATTTTCTTCAGTTTTTCTTGCCCCAGATGTCAGGTGCTCCCAAAAGGGTAGGCTAAAAATTCTGCTCATAAAAAAGCATGCACTAACAAACTTTACCTTCATCTACAAGCAAATACACCACATAGGTTGTATAGAATAGAGAAGTACAGATAAGTCCCAGCAATGAACAGGGGGATGGAGGGAAGGTAACCTGGACTGTAACAGTGAATACACTCGAACATCTACATTTATGGTAGGTACACAACTGTACTATGTTCATCGTGTTTCACTGTTGCAGTCATTACACTTTGGTTGAATCCCAAAGCTGAGGTTGGGTGGCTGGGCCTAGATAGAATTAGAAGTGGCTATGAGGCCCTGCAGAACTGCAGTGGGGAAGCTTGCTCTGGATTTAGAGTAAAGAGGCAAGTGGTAGTGCTTTGTAAAAGTGTGCACTTTGAAGTCCAAGTTGCAGCCTCCAAAATGTCCTTGGTTGGTACTCCTCTGAGGAAGGCTGCTGAAGTGGCTGCTGCTCTGGTCGAATGTGGCCTAATGCTCTTAGGCACTGATTTGCCATGTTGTGAATAGCAGAAACGAATGCAGTGGCCTATCCATTTTGAAATAGTCTGCTTTGAAATAGCTTTTCCTTGCGATCCTGCAGCATATGCTACTAAGAGCTTCTCAGTCTTTCTGCAGGCTTTACTTTTGTCCAAGTAGAAGCGTAGCTGTCTGTGTATGTCCAAAAAATGCAGAAGTCGTTCCCCCTTATTCTGTGGGTTTGGATAAAAGGTAGGCAAATGAATGATTTGGTTAAGAGCCACAATGGACACTACACCTTAGGCATAAATGTTGGGTTTGTCCTTAGAGAAACCCTGTCCGGATGGAAAATAATAAAAGGTTCCACAGCCATTAGTGCCTGTAACTCTGAGACTCTTCTTGCTGAGGTTATTGCTAGGAGCAGAGCTGTTTTCCATGATAAGTATTTTATGTCAGCTGTATTGGCTGGCTCAAAAGGAGGCAGTGTGAGTTTTTCCAAGACAAAGTTGAGGTCCCATGCAGGTGTTGGAGCTCTCCTTGGAGGTCTTATGTTTTTGGCCCCTCTGAGGTACTGCCTTAGCAGTGGACGTGAAAAAATAGGGGGATCCGTATTGTAATAAGCTGAAATGGCAGAGGCATGGATCTTAATTAATGAGAAGGATAGGCCTTTGTCCAGCATCTCAGTTAGGTATTGTAAAATCTGAGGAATATTTGGTACAAGCGTGTCCATTCCTTGTGCCTGGTTCCAAGCACAGAATCTCTTCCATTTTTCTGTATAAGATTTTCTGGTGCTGGACCTCCTGGCCTCCAAAATAACACCCATAACTGCTTTAGAGAGAGGTGAGTTCTGAATGGTTACATTATCAGCCATGCAGCCAGACTTAGGGTTCCAAGTTGGCTGTGCAGGATCTGATTGTTTTGTTGGGTCAGCAAATGAGGAATTTGGGGTAATGTCCAGGCTGGGTCTTGAGACAAGCTCTTTAGGATTGGGTACCAGTGCTGGCGTGGCCAGTCTGGGGCAATCGGTATCATTTTTGGCTTCTCCTGTCTGACCTTTAGGAGTACCTTGGGGAGGAGAGGCAGTGGAGGAAAGGCATATACTGTAAGGGTTTCCAGCTGATTGATAGGGCATCCACTTTCCATGCTTGTTTGTGATAAGTCCTTGTGCAGAATCTCTGTAGTTGGCAGTTGTGCGGGGAGGCAAATAGATCTATGTCTGGGCATCCCCATTTCCTTGTTATCATGCTGAAGATTTGTGGATCTAGTTTCCACTCATGAGGATCCTTGGGATTTCTGCTTAGTTAGTCTGCTAGAGTATTTGTCTTTCCTGGCAGGAATTGTGCTTGCAGGTGTACTTGATAAGTCAATGCTGTGTTCCACAAAGTCATGGCTTGTCTGCAGAGGTGGTAGGAATGTGTGCCTCCCTGCTTAAGGCTGTCAGGGCATTCTGAACAGCTAGCATCTCTTTTTGATTGATATGAAAATGCGTTTGGCTTGCTGGCCATGCTCCCTGAATACATTTTCCTGCCATGTGGGCCCCCCAGGCATAATCTGATGCATCTGTTGTTAGTGTCTGCCTGGCCATGGGTAGAGTGAATGGCTGTCCCTTGTTGTGGTGACAGGCCTGTGCCCACCATCGAAACTCCTGTTGCAGGCAGGGAATGAGGGTAATTAATGTTTCCAGGCTGTGGCAATGTTAAGTCCAAACACTTTTTAGATACCATTGCAGTTTCCTCATATGCAGTCTTGCATATGGAATTAGTAGAATGCAGGATGCCATGAATCCCAAAGCCTGCAGAATTTTTCTTGCAGATAACTGGGTCTTTGTTGCCAACGTTTCGAAGTAAGAAGTCAGTTGCCTTTGTCTGGTGTGAGATAAGCCACCTGGGCAGTTGTATTTAAGCTTGCACCCAGGAATATTATCTCTTGAGAGGGTACTAGTTTTGATTTATTTTCGTTTACCGTGTACCCTAGGCAAAATAATAATCTTTTTACAAATGCCAGATGCCTCAGTAGAATGTCTTTGTTCTCTGCTTGAATAAGGCAATCATCCAAGTAAGGGTATATCTGAATTCCCCTTTGTCTGCAGAAAGCAATTACTGATGCCAGGCATTTTGTGAAGACCCTGGGCGCAGTAGATAAGCCAAATGGCAGTGCAGAGAATTGGTAGTGCACTGATCCAGCTATGAATGTGAGGTATCGTCTGCAAGACTGTCTGATTGGGACATGCAGGTATGCCTCTTTTAGGTCCAAAGTTACAAGTCAAGCCTTCTTGCCCAGCATGGGCAGAAGCTGCTGCAGAGTCAACATTTTGAATTTTGGAACGTCCAGAAAAGTGTTTAGAATAGACAGGTCCAGTATTGGTCTCCAGGCTTTGTCCTTTCTGGGTACCAGGAATAGTCTTGAGTAAAATCCTTGTCCCTGCTCTTGCTGTGGTACTCGCTGAATGACCCTCATGTCCATGAGGGATGTAACTTGTTTTTGTGCCTCTGCCCACTGATTTTGTGGCAGGTCTGGCATACCTTTTGCCTTTGGCAGGGTGTGAAAGAGGAACCTGTAGCCCTGGGACACTATATTCAAGACCCACTTAACCTGGGTGATTATATGCCAATTTTGTGAAAAGAAAGTGCTAGTTTTCCCCCTAAGGGGGCTGCCAAAAGATAAGTGCTTGGTACTGGCAGAGGAAAGTCATTGGGACTGCTTTCTATATGGCTGTGACTTGTCTTCTCTGCTTTTGGAGGTAGAAGCACCCCATTGTTTAGGCCTGTACGAGCCTTTGGGCTGGGATCTGCCTCTAGGGCGTCTGTATCTGCCTCTTTATGGCCTCTCTGACACTGGAAAGGACCAATTCTTTGAAGGCCAGTTCTTGCTAAATATGGGTGGTTGTACCTGTAAGAAATCCTTAACTGTCTGCATAGATTTCGTTTTATCCTCCATTTTCTTCAACACCTCTTCTGCCTTACCACCAAACAAAGTATCATGCTGTAAAGGAGCATCCAATAATTTTGCTTTAACAGGATCAGGCAGATTTTGTTCCTTTAATCAAGCATGCCTTCTAATGACAGTACCCGTAACAGCGGCCCTGCAAGAGGCCTCCAGTGAATTAAAACCACATTGCAAAGTATGCTTTCCCACTTGTTCAGCTGCATGCAATAAATCCTGCATTTCCTTGTTATCTGGACATTCAGAATTTGTTAACATTTTCTGTTTTAGCAGTGACATTAAATATTACTGATATTTAAGCATATGAAACTGACAATTTAAAGACTTTACAGCCAAGGTAGTAGAAGTGTAAACTTTTTTCCCCCATCTGTCCAGTGCCTTAGAATCCCTATCAGAGGAGACAGGGTTTTTCACAGTGGAAGCCTTGACCCCTTTGGGACCCTGAGATATAGTTTCTGGGTCAGCAGCAGGGTTGTTATATAGAAATTTGTGGGAATCTGGAACCCTGTAGTATCTGTCTGGCTTAACCGGTGCAGGGGGTAAAGAGTCAGGAGACAGGCTAGACTCTGAAAATACATCATCTACTATGTCTAGAACAGGTGGAATAGCAAGAGGTCTGTGCTGAGGTAGTAAAAGGAAGTCTCTGAGCCTTTTCTTAGATTCTGAGTAATCTTGGCTCTCCCAGTGAAAGTGCTCCCTCATGGTGTGAAGGGTTTCCCCAAAAGAATAATCCTCAGGAGGAGTGGCTGAAGGAATAGACTCTTCAGCATCAGAATCCTCATAGGGAGGAAGGGAGTATCCTTGCTTAGAAGAGGAGTCAGACGAAATGGAAACCTGATCTGAAGATTCATATTCTGTCTCTTGCCTAGACCTCTTATCAGGAAGGGGATGGGAACCCCTGATCAAAGTAATTAGGTCTTCGGCCATTTTAAGCATCTGTTTTTTTAGGCATGGAAGTCTGTGCAGGAGAATGCTGTACTTGTTCCTTTGTCTTTAGAGCTGCTTTAGTCTTTGCCTTTGAAGCTGAGGTTGGTTTAACACATAACTCTGCAAGTCTGAAAACACCTTCAGAAGCCGATGCCTGCTCAGCGGCTCTGGACCCATCTGAGGGAATAGTTTCCAAGTGTCTAATACCTTGAGTATCCAGAGGCCTAGTCGGCTCCACGTGGGTGTCGGTAGCGGGCATCAGGAGCTGCGAAAGTGCCTCACTGAGAACCAGAAAACTGGCGACTGGCCTAGCGGAGGCCTTGTCGTCAGTTTTGGACCTCGGATGCCTGTCCTTTTCCTTTTCCTTGCGCTTTTTATAAACTCTGGTCATTGGCTGTTCCGATGGCATTATATAATTAAATCTTCGGCCAAAGTAATGAAAGGCAAAATCTTACCAACGCTTAATAGTGCGTTGGTTAAATCTAGCACAAAACCGACAGCTAGCAACGTCGTGGTCAGGGCCTAGGCAAGGAATACAGTAAGAATGAAAATCCTTATGAGGTACTTGCTTCCCACAAGAAATACAACTTGTTAACTTTTTCTGACATCGGCCTGGAGCAAGAAAAATGTTTCCCCAACGGGGTACTTAGCTTTAATGAAGACTTCGGATCTGAAATTTGATTTTGAAAATCTCAGGAGTCGGCCGACTGGCACTTGCGAACTGCTTTTGCTTCGGGCACCACGCGGCAAAGACGACTGAAGAAAATGGCGTCGGCTGCATCTTTTATACCCCTGGCACACTGACGTCAGGGAAGAGGCGACAGCAACAGACGCTGGACCAGGACTTTGGAATTCAGGCCAACTGCAGGTAGCCTGCCAGCAGGATAACCCAAGTGTAATGACTGCAGCAGTGAAACACGATGAACATTAGCAAGGTTTGCCACCGACGCAAACTACCATAGCCACCACTGCACCTCACTTACTGAACTAGGCTGGCTAGAACTCCCCTCACCTCCCTTCAATGGTCCCAACTCTCACGTACCCACAAACTACTAAATCATCCTCTAAAAGTCCCCTCCCTCCAAAATCTACTCCTACCCTATCATACCACCAGACCACTATGCTCCAGCAACAAAAATCAATTACAGGTAACTAAAACCAGGAACTCTGCTGGAGAAGCTCTCTTCTCCTACTCCATAGCAAAATTATGGAATACCCTTCCTCACACTAACTTCTGTGTCATCATGCACAAACTTCAAAGCTGCTCTAAAATCTCATCTAAGAGAGTACTGGGCATGCTCCTGTAACAAACCTCTCTAATATCTCTACCCCAACCTCTCTAATCCCTTTCTTCCACCCCTCTAACTACCTCAGATTGCAGCCAAATACACTGCTTGTAAACCTATATCTCAGCTGTAATCTTAGCCACTATTATTCATGGGTAATAGCTGCTAGCTCAGCTATTAAATACTTGCTAGTCTTTATGGCACCAATGATACAAGTGTTGTACCACTTAATTAAATACTTAATTTCATTTTGAACTATAAATGTTTACTACTATTGTTAAACAAAACCTACCTATACTTCTTGTAACTTGTAATTAATTGTTGTTTTTAACTGCTGTTTTTATTGTGGAGCTTTTCTCCCCGGGCCTCTGCTGAAAAAGGACCTGTGTCCAGTCGGATTGTCATGGTCAACAAATGTAAATAAAATAAATACCGGCCCTGAGGGACCCTTATAAGCCTAGCCAGTAAATTAGCCCATGTTCCCACAAGTCAGTACCTGATGCCCCTGTCCAGCAGGGACACATGGAATCCTCAGGGGTGTTTTTCTACTTCCCATCCAGTCATCCAGGTTCTTCTTAAAGAAGGATAATGAAGTGCTCTGCTTGACATGGAGAGGGTGTCTACTCCACAGGTGGGGGGGGGGTCTCTGGGACACAAATCTGTCCCACCAGCAAGTCCTATTGATGTTGCAGACAAAGTTTTTCGTGCAGGTCACTCGAGTGGAGTTTGGCTTGCAGATAGCAGCAATTTCATCAAGGTGGGGTCAGAGATTGCTCTGTATGACAGACATAGATCATGTCTGAGGAATCGAAAGCTTGGGACTTGAAACCATGTATCAACTAGCATACGTTGAAAATATATCTATAAATACCTACAATATGTTCTCTATTAATATAACGGCTATAAATAAAGTGTGCTGTGAAGTAATTTATATACACATCTTCGTCCTTTCATAGGGTTATACACAAAACACTGATCAATAAATTATAATAACCAGGTAATAATATAACCTTCTCAAGATGGATAGCTGCATGTCTTGCAAACAGGACACAGCAAGTATTATACAGCAATTGGACAGGCGAAATTCTAGGTTACAGTCACAGTGTCCCACAGGTCCATGTCCATGGTCCATACCTGTTCAAGTTGTATCTTTCAAATCTATCCTCTTCATCTAAGGTGTTCTGTAGTCTGTATGCAGATGACCTGAAAATGAGTAAACTTACATCTGTTTCAGACACGACATATCTGCAAAAGAACTTGACTAAAATGACCATTTGAGCACAAGGCAAAAATAGGCTGATAAATACACCAAAAACTAAGCATACAAGATTTGGGAGACTAAGGATGACTATTTAATACAGCACACAATGACTGAAAAGTACAGTTGTGTACACTTACCATAAATGTAGATGTTCGAGTGTATTCACTGTTGTAGTCCTAACATATGGGTTATCTGGCTCTCGGTAGCCCTCAGTCGGCCCAAATACCAGAGTCCTCGGTATATGACGTCGGCTGTAATCTGATGTCAGAATGTCAGGTATAAAGGGAGGCGGCCGATGCCATTTCCTCAATTTGTCTTGCCTTAACTGTCAGGAGCCCCCAAAAGAAGGCTAAACCAGGAAGGAAACACCCTGGATACATGCCATCCAAAAATAACATATCTAGTCTGTGCCTTAGGAATAAAGGGGGAATGGAGGGTGGGAAACCAGGACTGCAACAGTGAATACACTCGAACATCTACATTTATGGTAAGTATACACAACTGTACTATGTTCTTTATGTTTCACTGTTGCAGTCCTAACATATGGGTTGATTCCCAAAGCCCAGGAAAAGAAAACAAAAGGGGGAGGAAGAATCACAGATTAAGGGTTGGTAAAGAGGCCTTGCAAAACTGTAGAGGCAAAACCAGCCCTGGATTTACAAAACAAAGGTAAGTTGTAATGCTTTGTGAAAGTATGGACAGAAGACCAAGTAGCTACTTTTAGAATGTCCTTAGTAGGCACACACCTCAAAAAAGCTAAATAAGTAGAGGCTGCTCTAGTAGAATGGGTCCTAATACCCTGAGGGGGAACCTTCCCATGCTGCAGGTAACAAAAGTGAAAACAATGAGCAATCCATTTGGAGATAGTTTGTTTTGAAATAGCTTTACCCTGAGGCCCAGGAGCAAAACTAACCAACAACTGTTCAGACTTCCGAAAGGGTTTAGTCCTACCTGAGTAAAATTTCAACTGTCTGTGCACATCAATAGAGTGCAGAATCCGTTCCCCTTTATTCTGAGGGTTATCGAAAAAGGTAGGCAGATTAATAAACTGGTTAAGGGTCAGACTGGAAACCACCTTAGGCATAAAGGAGGGATTAGTTCTCAGAGAAACCAGATCTGTATGAAAAATAATGAAAGGTTCTACCGCCATTAAGGCTTGCACCTCAGAAACCCTTCTGGCAGAAGTAATAGGCAAAAGAAAGGCAGTCTTCCATGAAAGAAACTTTAAATCTGCAGAGGCAGCAGGTTCAAAGGGAGGAAGAGTAAGCTTCTCCAGGACAAAATTAAGATCCCAAGCAGGAGTAGATGCTCTTCTGGGAGGTCTAAGACTGCTAGCTCCCCTCAGGGACTGTTTCATCAAGGGGTGAGAAAAAAATAGGTTGCTCAAAAGAACAATGAGCAGAAATTGCTGAAGCATGAATCTTAATTGAAGAAAAGGAAAGTCCACCATTAAGCAAACCTGCTGGATAATCAAGAATGAGGGAAAGAGAAGGTTGGGAAGACTTCTCCTTTAGCCTGCATCCAAGAGCAAAATCTCTTCCATTTATCTGCATAGGATTTCCTGGTGCTAGGCCTCCTGGCCTCATGAAGAACTTCAACCACCTGCTGGGAAAGATTTAAAGTATTAGCCAGGCAGTTAAATGCAGTCTCTACTTCTGAGCCAGATAAACCATATGTTAAGACTGCAACAGTGCAACATGAAGAACATCTATAGATTCATTTAAGGACCTCGGTGTATGGAATGATCCATCTCCAAGTTTTTCTCATCATATGAACCAATTGGTTAACAACAGTTATAAAATACAGGCTATATAAAAAATTATCTAGCCGAGAAAACCAGAAATGATGAAATCATTGTTGGCAAGTTACATCAGACCCAAAATAGACTATAGAATAATACATGTCAATATGGTTTGGTCTGTGAAAACCTTATAAGAAAACTAGACTGAGTAAAGTGAACAGACAGCAGTGGAAAAAAATCAACGGCATCTATGAACATGAAAATTTAATTTAGGAAAAATTAAAATAATCTGAACTTGTACAGTGTTTCATACACATTTAAGAAGATACCTTATTCAGATATAAAGGGCATTTACAGACAACTACCTCTGTGAATATCTGTTGGTATCTAAGAGTAGTACAGCATCATCTGATAACCTGTGTTGGATATTATATCGGATTAAGAGATGCACTCACTGGTTCTCTCAAAGTGGAGCCAATGCAAGAAAAAGACTACCGAAGTATATTACAACAAGCAATATTTTAGATATTTTTAACAACTTGGACACTTGTTATGGGAATAATCTTTTTGGTATATTGGCAGGCTAGAAGGGCATTATTGCCCGTACTTGAAATATTTCTATACATTTATGCATACAGAGATGGTGTTAGGATCGCCTGCTAATGAGGTCTTGAAAGAGTGGCGAAGTAGGAAAACGATTCAGGGGGTTATACAGATTTTTCAGTCTTCTTTCTACCAACTTATTAAATATGTTTCACATACACCTCTACACATTCTTATTAAAAGCAAAATAAGTGGACACTGAAAAAACAGTAGCAAAAAATTTAAACTTTCAAAATAAAGAAGGTGCCTAACAGAAATAAGGAAAGTCCAACAAGTCTGAATGACTATTTGCAAAGTGCCCCCACACACACCCACACACACAAACACACACACACACACAAGACCTTTAAATCTCCCCAAAAACCTGGTCCTCCCATTTCTGTATCTTTGACAACAGATCTCAGACAAATGGGTGCTAAAAGTGATACATCAGGGACAAAAATGGCAGTGGGAGTACCTTCCTCCTTTTCAAGGGATTCCTCATCCATTAGATCAAATTTATTTTCTCCCCTCATCATTTAGCATCTACTGATTGAGGTGGTAGTAGAAGCTGTCTATCCTTCTCAGAAAGGGAAAGGTTTTAATTCCAGAATGTTTGTGCTACCAAATAAGCCTCTTAAGAGACCAAACTTAGAATTATCATTTCTAAACTAGTTTGTGAAAGTCTCAAAGCTCAAAATGTTATCATATTATGACAGGTTCCCTCACATTCTCTTAAGTTTTTTTTTTCTTTAATAGCCCTAGACTTAAAGGATGCTTATCATATTCCTACAGTATCAGATTTTAAACAGTATTTTCTCTGTCTGGGTTACACCTGACTGATATTTAGGGAAATTCTGAAGATTCAGAAGGACTCACCAAATATCACTGTGGTGACTCCTTTCCAGCCCAGACTACAGTGGTTCCCCTTTCTTTTGGAAATGGCCAAGGGCAATTACCCCAAGCTTCCTTAAAGACTGAACCCCCAAACCAAAATCATTTCAACTAACTGCCGGGATAACAGTTTTAATTCCTTTTGGGAACATATTTTTTTAAGGATGTGCAGCAGCTTTTAATGTAGGCAAAGAAATCTACCAGGAAATCATACATCAGCAAACAGAAATATTTTCTTGTTGCTGCCAAGATAAGAAGGAGAACCTTTTTAAGGTTAGTATTTTCCCTGATTCTACAATAGTTGTGCGAGTTATTATCCTCTGGTCTTTCGTACTCCTTTATTCAAGAGTCATTTGTCATCCATTTCAGCGCAGGGGGTAAAGTTAGCACTGAACCTATATGCCAGGATGTTGGCAATATCAGTTGGTTCTGTAATTTTCATGCCATTGTGCTGTAACTCAGAGTAGATCTGGATGTTGCCATCAAGATTCTTGACATAGCTATAGAATGCCTTGTGGCTGTCCTTAGAATTAGTGGTGATTTTGTTTTCATAGCTAGCTTTGGAGGACCTTATAAGGGATCTCAGCTTCTTACTAAGGCTGACCAGGGAGCTCCTCCACTCATGGGATTTTACTATCTTTTGCAACAGTTTCTTCCTTCTGTTGAACAGTTTGCTTATGGCAAGGGACCAGCAGATTGGCTTCCTTTTTTTGGAGGATAACGTCTTGGTTCTGTTTGGGATAGCACGATCCATGCACACGTGTAAGTGCTTACAGAGTGCATTTGTGTATGATTCAGCAGTTATAACTGTATTGTCCATCTGCATAGGTGTCATGAAGTTCACCACTTCTGTCTTAAGAAGCATGAAGTTGGCTTTGGAGAAATTTTTCTACCGTGTTTTCCTTAATGGGGGGTGGGGGCGGGATGTGGATATCAAGGGTGATTAGCTTATGGTCGGATCGGACCAACGAAGAGTTGACTTCAGGTGGTCACTCATGTTGGTAATGACTAGGTCTAGGATATTGTTGCCCCTGGTGAGGGTGTGGATAAGTTGATCCAGGGCATTGGAGTTTATGAATTCCAGAAAGCGTTGAGCTAAGGAGTTGGTACACGAGTAGTTTTCCCAGTTAATGGTGGGGTAGTTGAAGTCGCCCATTATTAGAGTGATTGATTGAACCCTAATATTTTCCAGTACATCAAGAAGAAAGGAGTGGGAATCCTGGGGCATGGTAGGGGATCTGTAGCAAGCTACAATTTAGATTGCAGTTTTGCCTAGAGTTAGTTGCACTTAGATAACCTCGGACACATTATGCTGAGCAACTAGTCTGGAGGTGTGGATATCCTTAATGAATATGGACACACCTCCGCCTTTGGTGTTTCGGTCCAGGTTACATGGCCAAAAAGTGTGGTATGAGTTATAGCCTGGTAGTGCAGGGGTGCTCTCTGGAGCCTTGAACCAGGTCTCAATCACTGCACAGATATCAATGTTCTCCATTTTAAGGAGTGCCTTGAGTGAGTGCATTTTGAGATTTAGAGTTCTAGCATTAAGTAGCATTACCCTCAGTTTTTGCTTGCCTGTTCCTGTTACGGTGGTGAATATATTTGAACCTTGCCTAAAAAAGGCACTATAGGGGCAGCAAGAGCCTTAGCCAGTATCCGAAATCCCAGGGGCGACAGGTGCAGGCCATCTGTGCCAAAGCATCATGGTCTGTCGACCATTTCATCCCAGACAGACAGATACTCTATCCCCTTAGAATGACACTAGAAGCTTAGCCAATTGTTGAAGTCAATCATTTTGTCCTTGTACTGCGGTATCATTCTGGGTGATGGCAGAATGCTACTCAGGGCTAAGGTCATACCTGCCTGGGCTACAAGAGCAGAGAGCTCTTCCATGTCTCTTTTCATGTAGTCCAGGGAGTGCCTCAGGTCATTCACACCAACATGGACAATGACAGAGTCATATTTGTACTTGTTGTGGAGTGACCTGAGTGCGTGGGTTATGTGGCAGATCCTGGTACCCTAGAGGCAGCTGACAGTAACCTTCTCCTTGTTTAGCCTGGTGAGTGGGACATCAGTGTGCCTTACTATAGAGTCACCTATGACTAGTGTGTTGGGTACATTGTTTTGCCTTATTGGCTGTGGTTGAGTGGCACACCGAGTCTGTGGGCTATGTGTCATTTGGGTTGTGTTGGGGGATGGAGGTTGCTTGCGTTTCTGCTTTGGAGGTCTCTGTTGCTTAGATAGATTATTATTGAGAGCCTCTGCAAATGTTTTTGTGTTACTATGTGTGGATTTTGGTGGTGTAGATTTAGTGAGATTATGTGATGAGTGTGGTGTGGTGCAAATGTTTACCTTCTCCTCATGACTGTCAAGTTCAGTCTTGGTTGGAGAGAGTTTTACCTCCAGTTTGGCTAGATAAGTGCATCTCTCACAGGTTGTAGTGTTGGATGGTAGGAGGAGAGGGTTGTCTGTGTACATGAGGCAATTTCTACAAATTTCTACATTGCCTCAAGATGCCCAGATTCATCAGATAGACAGGAGAGAACACTGGGAGCTGACCCTTGGACATGCCTATTTTCCTCTAGATAAGTGAGGAAAGTGAGTACAAGAGCTGTTTTTTCTCTAAGCAAGTGAGAAACTAAGTGCAAAAACTGTTTTCCTCTAGGTAATGAGGAAGTTTGAGTGCTATAGTAATTAGTAGCTTATTTAGTGCTTACAAGTTCTGAACAAGTGCTGTGCACGAATAAGCAAATTTAAGTGCTAAAAGTAAGAATCTGTATCTGCACTAGACGAGTTAGAGGACAGAAACAAGTGCAAATGCATGCTTTTGAGAACAAATCTTCATTTATGCCTAAAGGGGTGTCTGAGTTTACACTGAGCCAAGTGATCCATATCTTTTCTCTTTTTTTCAGAATGTAAAAATAAGACAGAAAGGTGACTTCATACCTTGGATGTCAGATATCTCTGTCACTATCATGACAGAACAAAATCTTTCAAAACTTCGAGTCAGATGTTCATTTCTTGTGATGGTAAGAAGAAAGGGCAACCAGAGTGAAAACTTTTAGTTATGTACTCACCATAACTTCAGATGTTTGGGATCCATCTCGCCTACATTCTGAATGATGGGTTCGGAGCCGATCCCTCGGCTCCGACTCGGCACGCTTATGCCAAAGAGCGAAGTCTCTTATTGGCTGAGCTTACTATATCCCAGGATGCACCACTACCAGTCCCCCAGATCTAGTTTGTCCGCATACATGCACACATGCATACCCTGCTTATATAACATCGTTAGATGAAAGGAGATAAAAACAGGGGCGCTCAAAACCGTTCAATCTCTTCTGATCTGCAAGGCAGGGGAAGGAGGGTGGGTATCAGGAATGTAGAGATGGATCCCAAACATCTGAAGTTATGGTGAGTACATAACTAAAAGATGTTATGTGATCCTATCTCGCCTACATTCTGAATGATGGGACAGCGTCCTAGCACCTGAATCCTGGGTGGCTCACTGGAAAACACTCCTGAGTACCGTGGAACCAAATGAAGCTCGTCCTCTAGATGCCACATCCAATTTGTAGTGGGAAATGAAAGTGTGCGGTTGGACCAAGTAGCCGCAGCACAAATTTCGATATAGCGAGCTTGGAATGAAAGGCTATAGAAGTAGCCATAGCTCTGGTAGAATGAGCTTTGATAGATGATGTAAGTTGTTTATTCAAGAAGAATAGGCCTGAGTTATGCAATCTCTGATCCATTTTGAGATTGTAGCTTTTGTAATGGTTTGACCCAATTTATTATCTGAGAAGGACACAAACAACTGGTCTGACTTACGAAGTTGCTGAGTCCTGTCTAAATAGAAGCGTAATTGCCTGTGAACATCCAATTTATGGAGAGTGTATTCTGCTTCATTAGAGAATTTTGGAAAGAAAACTGGTAGCTCTAGAGATTGTTGAAGACAGAAACTAGAACAGACTTTTGGGACAAAGGATGGATTAGGCCTAAGTGATACTCTATCCTTGTGGAAAATCAAGTGCGGTGGTTTAATAGACAGGGCTTGAAGCTCTGAGACTCTTCTTGCAGAGGTAATAGCCACTAAGAATGCCGCTTTCCAAGACAGATATTTTAATTCGCATGTAGCAGCCGGTTCAAAGGGGAGATGTTAATGAAGCACCAAATCAAGATCCCACGGAGGTGCAGGATGAAAAACTGGTGGTCTTAACAGACTGGCACCTTTAATGAACGTTTGCATAGTCTGCTGCTCATCAAAGGAGGATCCGTGGATTCATGGAATTTAGAGATAGCAGCTAGTTGGACTTTAATAGTTGAGACAGAAGATCCCTGATTAAACAGGGATGTTAAGAATTTCAAAACCTCTGGGACAGGAGCAGTGATAGGGTCTAAGCCCTTGAGTTGAGCCAGATAGCAAACCTCTTCCACTTACTGAGGTACAATTTGTTAGTGGTGGGTTTGTGGGCCGAAGATAAAATGTGAACAACTTCCGGGTCTAGTGTGTGCCTTCTAACTAAGGTTGGAAGTGGAGGAGCCAAGCTGTCAATTTTAGAGATTGAAGGGACTGATGCCAATGTCCCGACTGATGGATTAGCAAATCCGGGATCAGGTCTAAGGTCCACGGATCGTCCACTGCATGCTTTTCAGGTAAGGAAACCATATCTGACGAGGCCAGTATGGGGCAATCAGAATCATTGAAGACCCCAGTTGAGAAGCTTTTGAATAACTTTTGGAAGGAGTGGAATTGGAGGAAAGGCATAAAGTAGCCCTGTTGGCCAAGGTTGTGCTAGAGCATCCATGGCTGGTACTTCCTGATGTGGAATCAAGGAGAAGAACCTCTGGCACTTGGTGTTTTGTGGAGTTGCAAATAGGTCGCAGCACGGCCCCCATCTCTTGAAAACCTGGGCTGCTACTGTGCGGTTTAGAGACCATTCGTGAGGAGAGAGAATTGTCCTGCTTAATTTGTCCGCCAATACATTTGACTTTCCCGGGATGTGGGTCGCTACCAAGAAGCGGTTGGTAGCTACAGCCCATTCCCACACTCTCATGGCCTCTCTGCAAAGGGGTGCGATCTGGTCCCTCCTTGTTTGTTCAGATACCAAACCACCGACATGTTGTCTGTGTGGATGGCGATGATGCCCTGAGGAAGAAATTTGTGTAAGGCCTGTAGGGATAGAAGTACAGCCCTCATCTCCAACACGTTGATGTGGAGAAGAGCTTTCCGGAAGCCAGGAGCCCTGAACTAGCCTGCCCAGACAATGCCCCCACCCTATCTGGGAGGCATCTGTCGTCAGGGTAACCACTGGAGGGAGAACAAAGGGTTTTCCTGATCCAAGTTGGATGTCTGAAGCCACCAGCGAAGGTCCCTTTGCATATTTCCGTAATCATGATGTGATGATTGAGGGAAGATTCTGAAAGGACCATTGAGTTGACAAGAGCCACTGAAGAATCCTCATGTGTAATCTTGCTAGAGGAACTAAAAGAACCGTGGCAGACATTGAGCCTAAAACCTGTAGGACCATCCTGGCTGGGGCTTTGGATCTCGAGATTAGAGCTTGAACTTGGCCCTGTAAAGTCCGGATCCTTTCGGCGGGAAGAAAGACGCATCAATCTTGAGTCTATCTCTGCTCCTATAAACTTTATGCTGAGAGGGCAGCAAGACAGACTTTGACCAATTGAATGTAATCCTAGGGAAACACCCAGGAGATGGTGGCTTTGAGGTTGTCCATTAGTAGATGCCTGGTGGTGGCAGTCAGGAGCCAGTCGTCGAGATAGGGAAACACTTGGAATCCAAGACTTCTCAGGTGAGCCGTCACTACTGCCAAACACTTGGTGAACACCCTGGGGCTGTGGTGAGACCAAAGGGCAGAGCACAAAATTGGTAATGACTGACTCCCAGGCTGAAGCGCAGATACCTTCTGGACGCCTGATGTATCGGTATGTGATAATAGGCGTCCTTGAGGTCTATGGAGCACATCCGAACATCCTTCTCCAACAACGGAAGAATGGATTGTAACGTGACCATTCGGAATTTGGATTTCGTGACGGATTGGTTCAGTCTGCTGAGATCAATATTGGTCTCAGGTCCCCTGTCTTTTGGCACTAAAAGAACCTGGAGTAATTTCCTGATCCGATCTGGTCTGTGGGGACCGGTTGGATGACTCCTTTTCTAGCAGCTTTAAAGCTTCTGCGGCTGCTATTTCCCTTTGACTGGGTGGTGGGTCCGGGATTCTCTTGGACGGTGGGGGTGAGTATTTGAATGGGATGGTGTAACCTCCGGCAATGATCCGAAGCACCCATCTGTCCTGAGTGATTGACTCCCAGGCATTTAGGTGCTTAACGACACCCGACTGGCTCCGAGCAGCACAGCCGGGCAATCCCTCATGACGTGTGGGAGGCTGAAGAGCCACGAAAGGACTCAAGGGTCTCCAGAATTGCGGGCCCTCTCCCGCCGCTGGGACGGCGTCTCCCTGAAAAATTTCGCCGCCCTCTGCCTCTGGACGGGGAACCTTCCTGCTGTTGGGAGAAAAACTTGCGAGATTTTGAACCACATTTTCCCCTCCTTTAGCCTTGGGGTAAGGCCGAAGGAGTGGAATAACGGGCACCTACGGCAGATAACGTTTTCCCTCTTGCTCACAGCGGGTAAGGGTGTCTTTCACCTTGGGTCCAAACAATGAGGACCCATCAAAGGGAGCGTCGGCGAAGGAAGACTTGAAGGCCTCCGCAAACTGACACAAGCGGAGCCAGGCTTGTCTACGTGTAGCCACGCCTGTGCCTGCCGCTCTACCCGCCTTCGGCCGCATAGGAAATGAGCCTCATGGACGAGTTAGAAATTGACGTAAGGATAGCCAACTGAGAGCTAACGGACTGGGCTAGCTGCTCAGGTAGGTTACCCGAAAGGGAATCTGACAACTCCTTGACCAGATCCCTCTGAAGCCTGATAAAATGTGCCAAATAATTCAGAGACCTTAAGGTAAAGGCCGCTGAAGTCAGGGTGCGCTTCCCGTACCTATCCATACTCCTAGACTCCTTATTAGGAGGATGGATGGACGTTGAAGCCTCTGCCACGTCTTGTTGTGTAGCAGATGCCACCACCATGGCATCTACAGCCACGCCTTTAGTAAGGAACTCCTTCTCGGGGAGCAGATAAAAATTTATTTGGACGAGAAGGGACTGGTTCCACGGTATCTGGATGTTCCCACGCCCTTCGACAAACTAAATCCAGAAGCTCGTCGAAGGGCGGAGACACCCAGGAGGCGGAGGGCTGAGCCCCAAAAGCCTTGAGGAGCACTGATTCGTCAGCAGAGGGGGGTTTGGATATCCAGCTGCCTCGTTGTTTGAGGATCTCTAAGATGTCTGCAAATGAGACATCATCCGAGGACGACTTCGGGGACCCCTCCGCATCATCCATATCAGTGTCCGATGTAATAGACTCAGGGGAGTCCACGTGCTTCCTCTTGCACGATCTCTTCCTTGGGGGTTCCTCTGAAGACAACTCCGAAGAACCCTCAGGAGGAGGAACCCCACTGGGGTAACCTCAGGCCTCGGGCTCCGCTGGCTACGGACAGGGAACTGCCAAAGACCCAGTCTCCACGCCCAGGAAGGTGCTGGTAAAACCGGAGAGATGGCAAGAGGACTTGGCCAAGGCACTCCTCATGGCCCTGAAAGCCGGACCCCAGAATCCTGGGAGTGTCCGACTCGAGCCGTGATAGCCGACGGAAGTCCCGCAGCAAGCACCGAGGGGAGGCTCGGAACCGAAAGCATAGGTCCCAAACATCACCCCGGGTCCAGCCGAAGAAGTCCACAGTACTAAACTCGGACCAAGGCCGGGTTGGAGTAAGGGTCGGAGCCGACCCTGAGATCTCCATCGGCTCCAACAGCACCTGCTCCGACGGAGCCAAGCGGTCGGAGGAGGAATGGCAACGGGTGGGCCAAGGTCATCGGCTCCGAAACCAGCTGGGTCGGAACCGAAACAAATTTTGGAAGACTGGGGACTGGAACAGTCTTTGGAGCACCCTGTCTATATCAGAATCCGACATCCTCAAGACCGAGAGGAAACAGAACGGGTTCGAGAAGGCCTCTCCATCGGCCCCAAAGGGCTAGGGGACCGGCTCGAGGCGACTCGATGAGTATCGGCCGAGGAATACTCACAGCAGATTCCATCGGTGCCGAGGTAGACTTCGGCGCCGAGGAGGAAGTGTCTGAGCGACCTTGTCGGCTCCGAGAGCAGTGGAGCCGCGAAGGTGACCCGCCTCGATGCCCCAGCCATCGGCTCAAGCCAGAGGAGTCGATACTGGTGGCATCGAGGCAGACCGTTCAACCTCGGCTCCAAGTCTTTGGAGCCGAAGGAGAGGCCTGCCTAGGTCTCTTGGCAGTCGGATCCGACGGACTGGTCGGAACCGGCCCTTTTCTTTGGCCGGAGCCGGAGAGGATGCTAAGGCTTCTTCAAAAGAGGGTTTAATTAACCCCTTAAGAATCAATTTATTTTTCCTCTCCTGGAGGACCCTTGAGGAAAAAGCGTGACATACGCTGCATGACTCCTGCAAGTGCTTTGCCCCTAGACAATATACACAGAGCAAATGATCATCAGTAATAGACATCTTAAAACCACATTTCGAACATTTTTTAAAGCCCGAAGGCCTAGGGGTTTGAGACATGATGTTAAACAACTTTTTGACAGGAAATTAAACAACTATAGATTCGCTTGTGATAAATCTAAGCTTACAGTTATAGTTTAACACAAACACTAGCTGTAAATGACAGGGAACTCTAAACTACTAAAGACTTGAGACCCTGAAAAGTTTTCAAAGGTTGACCGGGAAGGCCCTGGATGTAATGGGGCGAAAACAAACTCAACCCAATCACACACAACAATTTTCACAATCCAAACGTACACAAAGAAGCGATAGCGTTAAAACAGCTTTGTGACCAAAAACAGCAAAAACTGACAGAAAAGTAGTTAATAAAAGCTACTCAGCCCAGCCAGCTCGAGACCACGTCTTCGAGGGAAGCAAACGAGATCTGGGGGACTGGTAGTGGTGCATCCTGGGATATAGTAAGCTCAGCCAATAAGAGACTTCGCTCTTTGGCATAAGCGTGCCGAGTCGGAGCCGAGGGATCGGCTCCGAACCCATCATTCAGAATGTAGGCGAGATAGGATCACATAACATCATATCATTTCCAAATGTTTTTCTCATGCTGTTACATTTTTGTTACTCCCACAACAAAACTATTCCAGGCAGGGTCAAACACTTTTAACACAGCCTTGGTTTCTTCTGTGGCCTTTTGGAAAGGTTATAATCTAGACACAGTAACTTGGACCTTTTTGCATACTGTTAAAAAAGCACTATAAACTAAATTCATTCTCCAGGTCTAGGACAAGGTTTGCTGGGACCACTATCCAGAGGCTCCTGGATCCTTATCCTTCCACCGCCTAGTCTATTCTAAACTATGATAATCTATCCATACAGCTTAGGCTTTTGCAGCACTAATCAAATAAAGAACATTGTACAGCTGTGTAAGAAAACTTATCTTAGCGGTAAATGCCTGAATGATGACTGCTGCAGTAGCGTCTCCCTCCCTCATGCCCACTTGTTTTTTCGTATGTTTTTATGTCAGGGTGTGGATAGTTATTATTTCTCTAGCATATTCCCTTTCAAAGCTTTAGCCTCCATCTCTCTGCTGGCATAAAAGCTCTAAAGACTTGGCACTCAAACCTGACTTAGCTCTGCTTGAGCTGACTAATAGTTTTGGTTTGAGGAAAGTGCACTGAAGCTTTGAAAGCTGCTCAGCTGTTATGTCCTTGGCAGAACATAACCCATAGCAGTTATTAGAACATCTACTATTATGGTTTTAGTTATACAACTGTACTTTTCAAATTGTGAGCAAAATAAGTTATGATCATTGGATAGCTATACATGCCTCCACAAACCATGCAATAGCAGCACTGTTATCCCTCACTTTAAATGTGAGACTCCATCCATAATTAGCATCTGAATTCACAGCAAATCTGGTCTTGTATTAGAATTACAGAAAGGTCAAAATACAAAAAAAGAAAGTCTCAAAGTCATTGCCTTAATACAAACATTACCCAAAAAACCTTGCTGTCATAAAGGCAATTTACATACCAATGCATGACCATGACAACAGAAAACTATAAAATGGCTACCTAATCTGTCCTATTTGTATAGTTAACATTTTCTTTGCTCCTCCTATGCTACTTCTCTTAACCCACAACTCAGACCACAAAAGTCTTTCAGAAAAGCCTGGAATAACAGTCCACTAACTACTCAGGTAACCTACTTCATTTAATGACTACTTATTCTCTGAACGAGTACCTTCTAATATTTAGGCTGAACCTAGTACCCTTAACCTAGCATGTATGCCTCCTCGTCTTCTGTCCTGCTTCTTATAACATAGATAAGCACATATAAAATAAAAATAAGCCAGCTCTTCCGATCTGATATAACTAGCTGTTACCATAAAAGACTATTGATTATAAATCCAATGGACCCTCTGTCCTTCACACTAGCTTTCTACAGCTACCTGTACTCTCCATCTCTCAATCATTTTATTTGTCTAGCACTATCTACCACCCATTCTCAGTGTATTGGCACTACTGGTTTACCTTATTTCATATGTACTTGCCTTTCTTTTCATTACCATGCACCCCTACTATTATACACTGCAGCACTTTAGTCTACTTTCAGTGCTCTAAAATGTCATCTTAATGCATTAGGTTTTTTTATTGGTAGTTTCTGTACAGCAACACTATAAAATATGTATTCTAATAATTTACTGAAGACCTAAACAGGGCTGTGCACAACAGATGCTCTCACAATCTGACAGATTTGGAACGCTTTTGCAAGGAAGAGTGGGCAGATATTGCCAAGTCAAGATATGCAATGTTGCCAGACTCCTACCCAAGAAGATTGAATGGTGTAATTAAATCAAAAGGTGCTTCAACAAAGGTATTAGTTTAAGGGTGTGCATTACTTATGCAACCAGCTAATTGTACATTTTTTATTTTTTACATTTTGTCCCCTAACAGATTTGTTCCTTTTTCAACTTAAGTGTACGGGTTATAGATCACATTAAAAGGTGAGAAAAGTTTTGAAATGATTTATTGTGGTCTCATTTTTTTATATCACAAAAACCTGGCATTTTAACAGGGATGTGTACACTTTTTATATCCACTGTACTTATATATTTTTGTTTTTTTACAGGAACCTCAGCCCTAACAAACTTAGGAGGTTCTGACCCCTGTCATACCTCTATAAGGGGAACAGATATTTCTTCTCTTACAAGTATTAGTAGAATCCCCCTCGACCCTTCAGAAATTGTAAACCTCAGTTCCCCCTTCACATCCACAATGGAGGTCGGCTCAGTCTCAGAGAAAGTGCAAATGGCATGCAACCAAATCAATGAGAGTAAGGATGAGAGAGCACAGTCACAGACCTATGACCTCTTTGAAGACATCTAATCTGTGCAGGCACTTTTTTAAAAATGAAGTGCGACTACTAAAAGGTTAACCTCACAAAACAAAAAAATCCTTGATTCAGGCTTACAAGTATATTCAAATCAACTAACATAATGGCAAAAAAAAAAAAATCAGAAAGGAAATCAACAAATTATTCAGCTAAAAAACTATATCACAAACACATGTGAATGACTGCATAAGTTATGTACCTGGTATACTGCTCTCCCACTGGGAGCTACAAATTGAGTCACTGAGTGTTGATCAACCAGGTCCAACGCATGAACAGCAATAGGTCCAAACATAAATTTCAACCTAAAATTTTATAGGGAAAGGTATCAGTTAATACAGTAGGGTACTCAAACTAATTCTGGGTAATCACGGGGTTACAATGAAGACACACTAATTATATTACAACCAACAGAATCTGTGACAACAAATGGAACAAAAAAAACAGACTAGAAAATGAGTGAGATGCTAACACATGAATAAATACAGTACTGACACACAACCTTCTAAGGTGCAGAACCTTATGACTAACCGTACAATGGGCATACTACAATGCTGAAAATTCTGGTTTTAAATGCAAGCGATATAATTCCACAGTCAGTTAATTCAAAAGTATGCAGTACTGTGTAAAACACAAACATATACTGAAAGGAAAACTAGCAAAATATGACATTTTAAAATATCGATATGATGATGACTGAGGAAAAGCATTTATTAATATCCTTACTTTACTAGAAATGAAGGCTGAAAACACTGAATCATAGTAGCAAGGATTACTCAGAAGGGCAACATTTTGCACATTTCTGAGGACAGTGGCCCAAATTCAAAGACAACGTCAACCTGCTAAATATACTTCAAGACTGCTGATTTACTGACCTCTCATTACCTACAAGCACCTATATCCTAGCACTGAATGTAAATATAGTAGTCCATGAGATAAGTCTGTATTGACACCCTGGTAAGAGCCTTGCCTAGCACAGGATTCAGACTCTGCTAATCAAGTTTTGTTCAGGGTAGTGGTCCAAATGTAACTTGCTCTTCATACCTATGGCTATAAATTTCAATGATGGGAATCTATGAGGGTGAAGTAAAGTAGCTTCACTCTTTTCAGATTACTAGTGTAGTTAAGTCACTGTGTACATACCAGCATCACACAGAGTACTGGAATAGTGTCTCTGTGGGTTTCACTGCATGGCTATCTTTTTTATGTATGTGTCGGTCTGTCTGTCTGGGAGACTGTCACTGCCTCAGTGGGTCTTTTTAGTAGACAGGGCACTCCACAACTATTTCAGCTGCTTAGTGGAGCAATTCATACTTGTGCAATTTTTTTCGAAATGAGTTGTCGCCCTTATAGCTAAATGTATGTGGATGATGAATCAATTAATGGTATGGCAGTGTAACTCAGCACAGCACTACAGCAGACTTAGAGTCTATATTATAACATCAAAATCTGAACACCTCGAATGTTATAACAAACTCAAAACAGCGAAGCTGCAGAACATCGAATTCTTTCCCAGGGAAAGAATTTGGTGGGCTGTTTCTGCAGCTTCGCTGTTTACTTCAGTGTGGTGCGAAGGTTATGTACGGGGTTAAGGTAAGTGTGTGATAGTGAGGGACCTTAGGGTTAGGGAGTGGGTTAAGCTAAGTGGATAGGTAGTACTGTATGTATAGATTAGTGTAGGGTTACAGGTAGGGTACTGTAATGTGTATATGTGCATGTATTATGTAGTTTGCTTAGGTATTGGTGCTTAGGGTTACTGTGTGATAGCGACGGACCTTAGGGTTAGGGAGCGGGTTAAGGTAAGAGGATAGGTAGTACTGTATGTATGGTTTAGTGTAGGGTATTGTAAAGTGTGTGTGTGTATTATTTAGTTTGTTTAGGTTTAGCTGGTTAGGGTTAGTGTGAGATAGTTACGGACCTTAGGGTTAGGGAGCGGGTTAAGGTAAGTGGATAGGTAGTAGTGTATGTATGGTATAGTGTAGGGTTATAGGTAGGGTGTTGTAAAGTGTGTGTGTGTGTGTGTGTGTGTGTGTGTGTGTGTGTGTGTGTGTGTGTGTGTGTGTTATTAAGTTTTGGTGTGCTTGTGTTGTGTGTGTGTTTCTCGAAACAGTGATTTTTTTTCCCTGGGATACAAGTCGCTGTTCTGAGCATTCGATGTTATCACATTTCGAGATTTCAAGTTCGAGCTTATGGTGTTCGATGTTTTGGAATTTCGATGATGTGATATACACCCGGAGGAATTAAGCTACTCTACAGTCTTCTATGAATACCAGCCTGCACTTCTATCTTACAGTAGAGCATGATAGTTAGTATTCTGCACTTTAAGTGAATTAATTGCAAAACCGATATCAGTATTGAACCTAATGAATTACATTTCTGGCATTTCCTGCTCTAACATTTGCAAACTTGTTTCTTTGACAATTACCCGTATGTCAGTTTGTTCTGCATCATTTGTGTGTGTCTGTGATTTTAAGAAAAGGAATCAGACAGACCTACCTATCCAATTAATATGAATGAATGCATCAACTGCCAATCAATTTACCCCAAAAGTCACATGTCTTTGCATGGTACGTACTGGTGCAGACAATCTCAGAGCTACAAACAAAAGTCTTACATAACAGAACATCAAAACCAACAAAAGGAAGCATTTGGAAGAGGAAAAAAAAGCATCGGCTTACTGAATGGATTCATGACTGGAGCTACAATTCTAACATTTCAGATAAACCTAATAGCCAGAGATTTTAGTTCATTACTATACATAACCAGGATGAAAATTAATTACTGGTAAGAGTCTGAACACACCATACTGAATCACAGAATTCTTAAACTACATAACATGCAAATAAGTTGAAAGCAACAACCAGCAGTGAGAAAATGGTACATATCTTCCTAAGCGCATTAATCATATCTTAATATTTCAGCAGGGAGTTAAGTTTTGTGTACCATCCACAGTTCCTTATTGCAAGCAGAAGGCTGCAGCACCCTAAAGAATGGGAAAAGTAAACATTTTGCTCAGTTGACAGGGCGCACCCTTTCTCCAAGGTGGAATGACTTGGAGTTAGACTGTATAAAAAGCCGAGGTGTGTGGCACAACCCCCCAGCACACACATCATGGGATGCAGGAGAGTCTGCTTTCAGAAAAGCATGCAACAATTGAACAGCAGATACTTGGGCCTTCCACTTATTAGTGGTAAACTTGAATTACTTAAGAGTAATGCATTTTTTCCCCCGTTTAATGTAGAACCTCTGTACTTTACTTCTCCAAGCTATTTAGCCAAGTTGCAAAACTACGTGTTGTGCAGCCATTCAGCACCTGCTCTATTCACACAACTACAAGTAATT
Organism: Protopterus annectens; assembly: GCF_019279795.1. NCBI lineage: Eukaryota > Metazoa > Chordata > Ceratodontiformes > Protopteridae > Protopterus > Protopterus annectens. The sequence continues at coordinate 788,813,995 of NC_056747.1, forward strand.
GGAACTCTCTCTCAAGTAGTTGTGCATCAAGTAGCATACTGTACCTTCACCCAAATTCAGTGACCAGTGCCTGCCTGCTGCTTATAAACCTCAGCACAGTCACTCCCCAAACTCCTCAAAACCTCTGTGTTACATTGTAAATGTGTGTACTGCACCCCTCCTGATGGCTGCTCCACCACTCAACTGGATCACCAATGTTGGCAGTCTATCACTCTCAATTTAATGCACTTCCCAACTGACAGCACCTCTGATAATACTGTGTCACTGCTTAACTATTACATTGTATTGCTAAGTTTTGTGACACTGATGCCTACATCTCGTGTCATTTTTCTTATTTCTGTGTACATCATGGATCTCAAACTCATGGCCCTCAGACTAGTACAACTATAGATGGGGAAAGCAACTACACTACCTTTCTAGCTATAGTACCAGCATTTCTTTTTGTCTTGCAGACTGTGATCCTTTCCTGAGTTTGCTAAACCTCATAAAAACCTCCTGCCCAGGCAAAAATGGCTTAAAACCAAACCACTACCTGTCACTGAAAACAGTTATGCGGAAAACACTGTCAGTTAAATACATTGTACAAAGATGTCAGGAATAAAAAATAAGAACTCCAAAGTCTGGCACCTCGTGTTTACTAGTACACAGTTTATTAGCAACACAATCCACAGTTCACTCTCCAAGATTAGATTAAGTCCTTTCATTCCTGAAAAAAAAACGAACTTCTTCAGAATCTGGAAAAAAACATAACATCCTCAAAAATCATGCATTTAAAGACACAGACATACTTTTTGCAAACTTTTTTTATTATTATTATTATTAGTTGTGGATATACTATACAGGTATTAGGTTATCAATGTGTGCAATTATAATTTTATTTACACATCTCTCATTCATGTGTTTTTAACTTAAAGGTTATTTTAATGTTTGGCATCATGTTCAGCTTTGCTCATTATGACACTAATCTTTATTGTTGTTTTTATAAATTTTTTTTACTGAATTTAATATTTCTATTGTGGTGGTCAAAATGCTAGGATCATGATTTTTGCTTGCACTATTGCACTTACAACTTCATGTTATTTGAATGTATTATTCCATGTTTTCTGAATGTATTATAACCGTGTGCATTTTACTACGGCAAACAAATTTGCAAAAAGTATGTCTGTGTCTTTAAATGTATTATTTTTAAGGATGTTATGTTGTTTCTATCCAGACTCTAAGTTCCATTTTTTCAGGAACAAAAGTGCTTAATCTAATCGTAGATAGTGAACTGTGGATTGTGTTGCTAATAAACTCTGTACTACTTAACGTATGAGGCAGACTTTGGAGATCTTATTTTTATTCCTGACATCTTTGTACGATATATGTAACTGACACCGTGTTCTGCATATAAAGGCTTTCAGTGGCAGGTTGTAATCCTCATACAGCACTAGTGGTTATCTGAGTGTCAGACCCCTGGTGTACATGGTATATATGGTTACCTGCCTTTCACCCTAAATTAACAGCGTTAGTATTTGCATAATACCAAACTCCTTTTGCTGTACAGTGATCAGCACAGTTCCCTGAAAATACAGCTGTGAAGCTGTCTTACTTTAAAAAGTGGAAAACCAACTATAACAGGCAACTCAACATGTCCTTTGGCATTTCTGTTTGTTTTGTTATCTCACCATAACTGTAGATGCTTTAGCATATTTTCTGTTGTAGCAGAGCTCAATCTTAGGACTTCTAACACAGAAGGCCTGACACCCAGACTTAGTTCAGAGATTCTCACTTCCCCCTTTCGAGTAAGCAGATGCCCTTTCACCTAGACATGTCTGTGGTAAGAGATACATCCCCCTACGCCATCTTTAGTTTTTTCACCCCTAATGTAACACAGGGCTGAGTGGACACCACAATGCTGGCTGCTGAAGTGGCCAATGCCCCCACAGCCAGCAGTCCCTCCCAAAGTTTCCTCTCTAAAGAAGACCTGAGGAAGAAAGGCATCTTGTAGGAATAAGATAGAGGAAAAGTGGAAATAAAAGATGACTGGGTACTCACCCCAACAACAGAATGGTAACAAGTCAAGAACACAGGAGCAGTTGGAGGGGAAACAGTACTGCAACAGTGAACATACATGAACATCTACAATTATGGTACATTTCTACACAACTATATTCTTCATACCATTGACTGCTGTCATACTGCTACCTCCAGGGATGATTCCCAACAATTATATAACGTGGGATATCCAGGCCTTTGAAGGGATCAGTTGTAAAAGCCCTTGCAAGACGGCCATGAAAAAAAAACGCCCTGGCTTTACAAGAAATGTCCAACCTGCAGCTTTTAGAAAAGATGTGAAGAGAGAGTCAAAGCAGTTGCTTCTAAAGTAGCCTGGGTGCTGAAGCCATATTAAAAAAGGCTGCAGTTGCTGCTAATGTCTGATAGCATATCTCTTGATATGCTGTAGTGCAGCTCTTCCATGACAGGAGTAGCACAATGAGATGCACGGAGATAACCATTTGGCGATGGTTCATTTGGCATATGCCTGTGCTGCCTACCCTTTGCATGGAGTATGAAGACATACTAGGCTTTTCTCATCACTCATTTTTTTCTATCAAAATCGCAGTTTCCTGTGCACATCAAGGATGTAAAAAAAACACCTCTCATTTGCTCGGAGTGGTTAGAGAAAACACTGCAAAGTTAACTGTATGATTAAGAGAAACCTCTGTCCCTACCTTACACAAGGAAGTTGGAGTGGTGCAAAAGTTAAGCTTGTCCTTGGGGAAGATGAGGAAGAGCTGTTTGCACACAAGGGCCTGCAATTCAGAATCCTTTCTGGGAGAAGTTAGGGTACTAAAGCTGCTGTCTCTAATGGCTGTAGTTTTACATTTTCCAGCATGTAATTTAGGCTTCACTGGGGTCGCTCATGGGTGGTCTCAAGTGTACGGCCACTTTAAGGAACTGCTTCACTACCAGTAAGGAGGAAATTATGGTATTCTATGGCAGGCAGAGGCTGCAGATGCACACACATGTTCAGTGAAGCATAAGATAAGCCTGATTATGGTGTCTGACCAGTATTGGAGGACCAAGGACCCTGCTGCATGGTCTGGTTTAAGGGCTCTCTGCAGCAAAGGGGAAACTTTTCCATTTATCAAAGTATAATTGCCCTCTATTTGGTTTCATAACCTCTCTCATGACTGCATGCATGTCCTCAGTAAAAGTTTCTAAAAGAGATTAGTGCTAATGATCCCAGCTGCCAGCCTTAAGGTGCTAAGGGTGCTGTGAAAGACTGAAAGTACAGTTGTGTACACTTACCATAAATGTAGATGTTCGAGTGTATTCACTATTGCAGTCATTACATTTGGGTAATCTGCTGGCAGGTTGCCCTCAGTTGGCCTGAATAACAAAGTATTGGTCCTGCGTCAGTTGCTGTCTCCTCTTCTATTACATCAGGTTGTCAGGGGTATAAAACATGTAGCCGATGCCATTTTATTCATTTTTTCTTGCCCCAGATGTCAGGTGCCCCCCCAAATGGGGAGCAAATATATATATATATATATATATATATATATATATATATATATATATATATATAAACAAACAGTAAATATATAAAGGCACTTTTAGAAACATAAACTTTACCTTCAACTAAAAGCAAATACAGCACAAAGGCTTTTGAGTATAGTGAAGGAAAGAAAAGGTATAGAATGGGGGATGGCTGGTGGGTAACCCAGACTGCAACAGTGAATACACTTGAACATCTACATTTATAGTAAGTGTACACAACTGTACTATGTTCTTCATGTTTCACTGTTGCAGTCATTACATTTGGGTAGAATCCCAAAGCTATGGATGGGAGGATGGAACCAAACAGCATTAGGAGCAGCTATAAGGCCCTGCAGGACTACAATGGCAAAGCCTGCCCTGGATTTGGAGAAGAGTGGTAAATGATAATGCTTTGTGAAGGTATGAACAGAGCTCCAAGTAGCAGCTTCTAGAATGCCTTTGGTTGGGACCACTCTGAGAAAAGCTGCTGAAGTAGAGGCAGCCCTAGTGGAATGAAATCTGATCCCCTTGGGCACAGGTTTACCATGGTGCAAATAGAAATTAATGCAGTGGCTTACCATTTAGAAATAGTCTGCTTTGATATAACCTTCCCCTCTGATCCTGCAGCAAATGCTACCAGTAGTTGCTCAGACTTTCTTAGAGATTGTGTCCTGTTTAAGTAGAATCTTAGTTGTCTGTGTACATCCAATGAATGCAGAATCTGCTCCCCCTTGTTCTGTGGATTTGGGTAAAATGTCGGCAGGCAAATGGTCTGGTTAAGAGCCACACTGGATACCTCCTTATGCATAAAAGAAGGATTGGTCCTGAGTGACTCCTGTCCGGCTAAAATATAATAAAAGGCTCCACTGCCATGAGGGCTTGTAGTTCTGAAACCCTTCTTGCTGAAGTGACTGCTAAAAGGAAAGCTGTTTTCCAAGATAGAAATTTTATATCCGCAGTAGCTGCTGGCTCAAAAGGAGGCAGGGTGAGTTTTTCCAGCACAAATTTGAAGTCCCATGCAGGAGTTGGCATTCTTCTGGGAGGTCTTAAATTTTTGGGCCCTCTAAGATACTGTTTAAGCAGTGGATGTGAAAAGAGGGGAGGCTTTGTGTTGTAATGAGCCGAAATGGCAGAGGCATGGATTTTTATTGAAATAAAAGATAGGCCCTTGTCAAGCATCTCAGTTAAATACTGTAAAATCTGAGGAATATTGGGCTTTGTTGCTGTGTCTATTCCTTGTGTTTGGTTCCAAGCACAGAATCTCTTCTATTTCTTAGCATAAGATTTTCTAGTACTAGGTCTTCCGGCTTCCAAAATGACATCCATCACAGATTTACTGAGAGGTGTGGTTTGAATGATCAGTTGATTAGCCATGCTACAAGGTTCAAAGTTTGGAGTGGAGTGTACAGAATTTGAAAGTTCTGCTGAGACAGTAGATGAGGTATTTGAGGCAAGTACCATGGAGGAAGGTATGACATGTTCCTTAGAAGCGGGTACCAGTGTTGGCGAGGCCTGTCCGGAGCAATTAGGATCATTTTTGGTTTTTCCTATCTGACTTTTAGTAAGACCTTGGAGAGAAGAGGCAGAGGGGGAAAGGCATAGACTGATAAGTTTTTCCAGCTGAAGGACAGAGCATCTACTTTCCATGCTTTTTTGTGAGAAGTTCTTGTGCAGAATTTGTCCAACTGATAATTTTGGGGAGAGGCAAATAGCCCATTTCTGTGTTAAGACGCTGAATATTTGTGGATCCAGTTTCCATTCGTGCGGGTCCATAAGATTTCTGCTTAGGTCTGCCAGAGTATTTTGCTTTCCTGGCAGGAATTGAGCTTGGAGATGTAATTGGTAAGTCAAGGCTGTGTCCCACAAGGCTATGGCTAGTCTGCAAAGGGGGTAGGAATGTATACCCCCCTTGCTTGTTTATGTACCACATAACTGTGGTGTTGTCCGTCTTTATCAGTAGTTGTCCTGCATGAAGTAAGTCCTTGAAGGCTGTCAGAGCATTCATATGCAGATGCATTTGGTTTGGGCTCCATTTGCCCTGAATGCATCTCCCTGTCAGGTGGGCCCCCCAAGCATAGTCTGATGCATCTGTAGTTAGGGTTTGGGTGGCAGGGGATAGAGTGAATGACAGTCCCTTGTTTTGGTGACATGTCTCTGCCCACCAAAGAAACTCCCGTTGTAGGCAGGGGATGAGAGGAATCATTGTTTCCAGGCTGTGACAATGCTGACTCCATAAACTTTTTAGGTACCATTGAAGTTTCCTCATATGCAGTCTCGTATATGGAATCAGTAGAATGCAGGATGCCATGAACCCCAAAGCCTACAGAATTTGTCTTGCAGATAACTGGGTTTTTGTTGCCATTTGTTTGAAGTATGTTGTCAGTTGCCTTTGTTTGTCTGGTGTGAGGTAAGTCATCTGGGCAGTTGTATTCAAGCTTGCCCCCAGGAATGTAATTATTTGAGAGGGTACCAGTTGTGATTTCTTTTCATTTATGGTGTACCCTAGGCATGCTAGAAGCCTTTTTACAAATGCCAGATGTTGAAGAAGAGTGTCATTGCCCTCTGCTTGAATGTGACAATCGTCCAGATAAGGATAAATTTGAATGCTTCTTTGTCTGCAGAATGCAATTACTGGTGCCAGGCACTTTGTAAAGACCCTGGGCGCAGTAGATAAGCCAAAAGGCAGTGCAGAGAATTGGTAATGCAAAAAACCTGCTTTAAAGCAGAGGTATCTTCTGCATGATTCCCTTACTGGGATATGAAGATATGCCTCTTTTAAGTCTAGAGTTACTAACCAAGCATTCTTGCCTAACATAGGCAGTAACTGTTGTAAAGTCAGCATTTTGAAGTTTGGAATGTCCAGGAATGTGTTCAGAATCGATAAGTCCAGTACTGGACACCATGAATTGTCTTTTCTGGGTACCAGGAAAAGTCTTGAATAAAAACCTTTTCCTTTTTCTTTTTCTGGTACCGGTTGAATAGCCGAGGGACATGACTTGTTTCTGGGCCTCCGCCCACTGGTTTTGTGGCAGATCCGGCCATCCATTTGGAATTGGCAAAGTATGGAAATGAAAACTGTACCCCTGGGATACTATGTTTAATACCCACTTGTCCTGGGTAATTAACTGCCAATTTTGAGCATGAAGTGCTAGTTTTCCCCCCAAGGGGGCTGCCAAAAGATAAGTGCTTGGTGATGGTAGAGGAAAGTCATTGAGACTGCTTACTGTAGGATTGTGCTTTGTTTCCTCCAGATTTGGAGGTGGAGGCACCCCATTGCTTTGACCTGTAAGAACCCTGTGATTGGTATCTGGAGCCTTTTGAGCGCCTGGACTTGCCCTGACTGGCTCTGTTGGACACAGGAAATGACCAATTTTTAGTAGGCCAGTGCCTACTGAAACTGGGTGGTTGCACTTGCAAAAAATCTTTTACAGTTTGCATAGATTTAGCTTCGTCTTCCATTTTCTTTAAAACCTCTTCTGCCTTATCATCAAACAGTTTAATGCTGCAAAGGGGCATCCAACAATTTAGCTTTAACAGGCAGATTTTGCTCCTTGAGCCAGGCATGCCTTCTAATCACAGATCCAGTAACCGCGGCCCTAAAAGAGGCCTCCACGGAATCAAAACCACATTGCAAAGTACGCTTTCCAACCTGTTCTGCTGAATGCAATAATTCCTGTAACTCTATTTTCCATACAGTCAGAAATCAACATAATTTTCTGTTTCAGTAAGCCCATTACATGCGGCTGATATTTAAGCATATGAAACTGGCAGTTTAAAGCCCGGATTGTCAAGGTTGCAGACGTATAAACCTTCTTACCCCATCTGTCCAGCGCCCTGGAATTTCTATCAGAAGGGGTAGGATTTTTGGCTGTGGAGGCCTTTACACCCTTGGGACCCTGCGAAATAGTCTCAGGATCAGCAGCAGGATTTTTTAAAAGAAATTTGTGGGAGCCAGGAACCCTGTAATATCTGTCTGGCTTACTAGGAGCCGGAGGCAAGGAATCAGGAGCTATGCTTGATTCCGAGAACGCATCATCAACAATGTCTAATACAGGAGAGGTATTGCCAAAGGCCTATGCTAAGGAAGAAGGAGGAAATCCCCAAGCCTCTTTTTTGATTCAGAGAAGTCCTGACTCTCCCAGTGAAAATGTTCCCTTAAAGTATACAAAGTCTCTCCAAAAGAGTAATCCCTCAGGAGGAGATGCAGATGGGATGGATTCCTCTGCATCAGAATCCTCATAGGGTGGAATAGAAAATTCCTGATCAAAAAAGGAATCAGAAGAAATTTAAACCTGATCTGAAGATTCATAATCAATGCCTTGCCTAGGCCTCTTAGCGGGAGGGGTGGGAACCCCTGATCAAGGTAATTAAATCCTCAGCCATTTTGATCATCTGTTTTTTAGGCATAGGGGCCTGAGCACGTGGCTCATGCGTCATGTTTTTAGACATAGAAGCGGTTTTTTACCTTGTTTTTGTTGCTGGCGTCAGTTTAATATAGAAATGTTGAGGCCTGAAAACACCCTCAGAAGCCGGTACCTGCTCAGTGGCTCCGGACTTATCCAAGGGAGAGACACCCGCAGGTTCAATACTCTACCTCGCGGCATACTGGACTCCGAATGGGTCTCAGTAGAGGCCTGCGACTCAAAAGTAGCGGGTATCAGGGGCTGCAAAAGCGCCTCACTGAGTACCGGTGAACCAGTGACTGGCTTACAAGCGTTGTCGTCGGTTTTGGACCTCGACGGTCTGTCTCTTTTTCTTTGCGTTTTTTGTGAACTCCGGTAGTCGGATTGCTAACCGACATTTCAGGATAATTAAATCTTGAACCAAAATATTTAGAAGCAAAAATATACAGACGCTTAATAGTGCGTTGGTTAAATCTAGCACAAAACCGACAGCAAGGCACGTTGTGATCAGGGCCTAGGCAAGGAATACAGTACAAATGAAAATCCTTAGGAGGTATTTGCTTCCCACAAGTAATGCAATTATTAACTTTTACTGACATCGGTAAGGAAGAAGAAAAATTTTCCCCAAAGGGGTACTTACCTTTAGTTTAAAGACTTCAGTTCTGAAACTCAAATACAAAAATTTCAGGAATCGGCCGACCGGTGCTTGCAAACTGCTTCTGCTACCGCGCGGCAAGAAAGACAGAATAAAATAGCGTTGACTGCATGTTTTATACCCCTGACGACCTGACGTCATGCAAGAGGAGACAGCAAAAGACGCAGGACCCAAGACTTTGTTATTCAGGCCGACTGAAGGCAACCTGCTAGCAGATTACCCAAATGTAATAACTGCAACAGTGAAACACGAAGAACATCTCTTTTTCTGAGATACGATGCCCATATGCTGAAAAAGTAATACAGGATCTTTGTTGCTGCAAGTAGCATTCTTTTCAGCTGTCCTCTTGCACCTTCAGAATAATCCTGAGAAGAGGGATGGTAGGAAAGCAGTAAAGAAGCAGACCCATCCAAATGATTGAGAAGGCATCTGCTGCCCAAGTTCTTTCATTTGGTGTCCTGGTGCAGTACTTTTAACTGTTTTACTAGAGAATCAAAATGTCTATTTCCAGTACACCCAGCCATAGACCAATTCCATAAATATGTCCTTTCTAAGCAGCTATCTGAGAGACCCTGCTCCTGCTCTGCCTAAACATTCTCCTGAGAGTGAGTGGTGAATGCCCTGGGGGTCAAATTCAACTCTTGGGCCAAATACCAAGCTTCCATGAGAAGCTTGCAGGAAAAGTCAAGAGTGGGTCCCTCCGCCCCAGTTGTTGTACATATGATGGAGGGACTGTCTAAGAATATGCAGAGTCCCCAAATGCCATACCTATTTGGATGCTCTTATGGCCAAAAATTTGCTATCACCTCTTTGATGTGCTTCTTTTAGTTTTGTTCCATGTTCCCTGAATGAGCACCTACCCCCAAGCCATGTACAAAGAGTCTGTAAGCCGGTGTTCATGCCTGGGTCAAAAGGAACCTCCTGATTCGGACTTGCTGCTGGATCCACCAAAAATGCTCCTCACTGATTTCCAACAACAACAGAAAAAAACCTACAAGGAGTGAGCAGCCTGGTACTATTGGTTCTGTAGGTACCCCTGCTTTCTCATGTGAAGTTTTGCCAAGGGGATCATCAAAATTGAGGTTACTATGGGGTCTCAAGGTACTCCCTGCCCAGATGTCCCACCATTGTTTTGAGAGAATTACGAAGTGGAGGAGTGGTTGGGGTTGGGAAGGAGTTCCAAGCTAGTGTGGGATTTCAGGGGTATCATGCCACAGCTACTTCCTTGATGTTTTTCACCCCTTAGGTCCCCCCCCCCCCCAAACTCTGCCTTTAGGTCAGCGTGTCATTTTCTCCTGAAATGCCATTTCTGCAGTGGTTTCCTTTACTTTGCCAACAGTGGAAACAACTTCTTTTAGTGGCATAATTCTTACTGTATGGAGCAAGTAAGACAAAACAGCTGTTTTACTGCCTGCAAACTCTTTCCCTTTTCTTCCCCGATTTTTTTTTTTAGTCCTGATCAGCTGGGGAACTAAAAAAAAGCATTTACTCGCCTAACTGGGCATTAAGAAGCAGAGTTTTCACACAGTCTAGCAGGAATTGTGCCCTCAGGTAAGCAAGTTTCTGCATAACACACCATGCAACTGACACCCTGCATGACAAATCACAGCCACATTTCCATCATTTGCTAACCTAAGAGGAGAGAGTGCAAAGAACCAGCACTTTAGCACCCATGGCTTAATCCTGTAGCTCATCCACTTTGTATTTAACTTTCAACAAGACTATCCCCCTTGGAACTTGAGCACATGAGTCTGGCAATTCACAGCCCTGACAGTCAGGGAAGTAGAGATGCACACTTTCTTCCCCAATTAGAAAAACACTATCATTCAGAACTGGGTTTTTGGATGAAGTCACAGAAGCTCCTTTGCTATTCATGGCCAATACAGCTAGATCAACAGTTGGATTATTGTATAAATATCTGCAGGAGTCCATAACACTACAGACATGGGAAGGTTCCCTGGGAGCAGGGAGATGGGAATTTGGATCCAAACATCCACTGATGAATGTATCCTTCAACTCTTCAATGACTAGAGAAAAATAGCTACGGCTTTAGGCTCAGGTAGTCCCAAAAGCTCCTTGCACTTCTTACAGAAATCAAATTAGTCCTTTGCTTTCTATCTGAAGTCCCTCATTCTATAAAGGGCATCTTCAAATGAGAAAACTTCTGGTGTGGATGCGGTAGATAAAGTGTCCCATGTTTGACATGTAAGTTTGGGGGAAGAGAGGGCACAGCTAGTCAACATAAGCCAGTTTGTCCACCACAGTTTGAATAATCTGGGGGAAATGCTTCACTCTTTTTTTTTTGCTAGGAACCCTAACACTGTCTAGAGGGGACACTCTGTCTGCATGGAAGATGATGAAGGGCTCCACTGCCATGAGGGCCTGTAATTCAGACACTCTTCTTGCTGAAGTGATGGCTAGAAGGAAGGCTGTTTTCCAAGAAAGGAATTTCAAGTCTGCAGTTGCAGCTGGTTCAAAAGGAGGTAGAGTGAGCTTCTCCAATACAAAGTTAAGGTCCCAGGCTGCAGTAGGGGTTCTCCTGGGTGGTCTTAAATTTTTGGCCCCTCTGAGGAATTGTTTCAGCAGGGGGTGAGAGAAAAGAGGTGGCTCAGTATTATAATGTGCTTAAATGGCTGAGGCATGAATTTTAATAGAAGAGAAGGAAAGGCCCTTGTGAAGCAACTCTGTTAAGTATTGTAGAATATGCGGTAAGCTGGGCACTGTTGCACCCATCCCATGAGTTTGGCTCCAGGTACAGTATCTTTTACACATTTCAGCATAGGATTTTCTAGTACTAGGCCTCCTTGCCTCCAGAATAACGTCCAGCACTTGCTTAGTGAAGGATGGTATTGGATAGCTCAGGTAATTAGACAGGCTGCAAGGTTCAGGGTTTGAAAGATGCTTCTTGCAGTAGTTAAAACTACTGGGACTTTAGCGAAAGAAGGTCCAGACATCTGTCCCAACATTCAGAGCTAAGCACCCCGCGCATGCGCGCACACACACACACACACACATGGCCGATACCCACGCCACAGGATGTCTCACTATCTTCTCATTGTACATTAGAGCTTTCTTGACAAAACACAAAACAGCAAAAGCTAGTGTGTCAGGTCCTGAGAAGACTGATTACAGAATATAAGAAACCCTCATGTGCAACAATAAGGGGAAGAAAGGAAGAATACATTTCCCAAAATTTTACCAAGATCTAAGCAAGCCCAAGGCCCTAAAGAAGAAAGGCAAAACGACAGACTGAGGTCAGGGAACCTCACAAAAGGCGATAATGCCCCAAAACAAGAGGTGAGCTAGAAAGGATACAGTACTGCAACAGTGATCTACTCAAACGCCTACTATTTTAAGTTCTTACACAACTGTACTATGTTCTTCATTTAGATTACTGTTGTTGTACTCATTAGATTGGGACAAATCCCAGATATTTACTAAAAAGGGAATGGAGTGGAGTGGCTGGACTGTAGCTCAGTGCAGTCGATAATTTGCAAAAATGTAGACCAGCCCGACCAGAAAGACAGCACCTGCTAAAGAGAGTCCCTCGCTGCACAAGCCATAGTCAGGCATCCAAAAGTTCAACTTATAAACAAAGGTATGGCATCTAAGTCCAAAGAAATCATTGTTCCACTGTATTCAGCATTCCTCAGACCCATCACTGAGTACAATGCCCCCTTTGACATGTACCTAACCAGGCATATCCAACAACTGGAACATCCAAAGTGGTTCCTCACTAAAAGAATACAGAGCGTAAGTAAAATGTCCTATGCAGACTGCCTCAAGGCCCTATCCATGTATTCTGTCTCCTACAGGCTTTTGAGGGGAGATCTATGCCTGGCATATGGGGCATTGTCAGACCCCAGTCTAATGAACCTCCTGCATATCCACAAAACAAACAGCTTGAACCTCAGCACTGAAATAAATAGGACATGCTGGAGGGACATATTCATAACCCAGAGGCTCCCTTCACTCTGGAATAAAATCCCAGTCCAGTTTAGGCAGAGTCCCTCATTGACTCTCTTCAAGAGGAATCTTGATGAGTGGATGGGAGATCGTAGGTTTACGCCGGGTATCACTTCTGTGTCACTGTTAGACAGAGGCACAGTATACTAACCTCAAAAAAGGGCATAGCAAAATTAATTTAAAATGGGTGGCGAAAGCCAAACACACTCTGGCTAGGCTTATAAATGCCCTAGAGCAGATAGCCTAGTATGAACCTATGAACCTAATCACCAGAATTACCCATTTTAAAGACTTAGACCTTGCCTGTGATATAAATAGGACCTGCTGGAGAGATAAGTATGTGTCCCAGAAACTACCCAGTCTGTGGAACAGGCTCCCCATCCATGTGAAACTGAGTTCCTCCCTGGCCCAATACAACTGCAACTTGGACAACTGGATGGGAAACCAGAAATTCATCCCTGGTTTGGAACCTTTGTCTCTAATGGACACAGGTAACCTGTAAACGGTTCACCTCCCAGGCCCCTGCTTACACTTATCAAGGGTGGTTGTTGTTGTGTCTTTCAGCTTTTCCTGGTTAGGGGTCGCCACAGCAGAACTCCGGCCCACTAATGATTGGCAGTAGATTTTTATGTGCCGAGTTGCTGGACTGACGCACAACCTTCAACAAAGGTACGCCCATTCACGCATGTCTCCACACAGAAGACGCTCTAGCTGAGAATCGAACAGGACAACGTCTTACTGTGAGGCGACAAAGCTACTGCAGCACCACCACCGCAGTATCAAGGGTATCAGACAAAATTTGGGATGAATGCCTAAGCTTAAAAAGGCCCTTGTGATTGTTAGCCTAGTAAACACCTATAAATGTTATAAAGAACACCATACTCCAGCACAATAAAAACACCAGATGAATTTATTGTCTGTAAATGTATGATCTAAGCACTTTTGTCCCTGAAACAATAAACAGAACTTCAGAGATAAAACCATATTATCCCACAATGCTTTTATATTCACAAAAAAACTCTCCTGTCCATATATCATCATTGCTGAACTGATTAGAAGTGAATAACGCAACATAAAAAAATAAAAAATAAATCAAACAATTGATAATGGTCACACATGAATTTCACTGAACCACCTTACTGCAAATAGACCCAACACTACATCCAACTGTAATACAGCAAATTAATAGACTTAATTTTCAATAAATTAAAGAGGCCATGCCATTTAAATCACGAGGTCCTGTAGAATACGTTCTTAGCTGTCACTGTAATTCCTTAATTTCTAATTTTAATTTTCCATGGACCACCTCGCATCTTGTTCAACAGCATCTAGTAGATGAAAATTAAACTCATGCACTTCATGTTGTTGAATATGTCACCACAAGGCATTGTGTTAATCTTTCATTTTTATCCAATATACACGTTCAAAAAAAAGAAGTTATGTCCTTACCATAACGTTCCATGTGGAGTGTTCATCTCGCCTTGGTTATTACACATGGGTTCGGAGCCGATCCTCGGCTCCGTGCCGGCTGACTGCAAGCTCTGCATCGAGAAGAAGCTCGAGGACATCTAATACCCACAATCCCCCTCTGCCTTTACCTCAGATCTAGTTTGCAAGCAAACCAGACAACAAGCACGCACACATGCCAAACTATATACATAAGTACATATATACAAACATACCAAGGGTATGATAGTAACACTAATACTGCAACAGCAGAAGGAGAATACTCCAGACCAGGCACCAAATCGAACGCTCTTCCTAAGGGTGGGAGGGTGGGAGTGTAATAAAGCGAGATGAACACTCCACATGGAACGTTATGGTAAGGACATAACTTCTTTATGTGAGAGTGTTCAATCTCGCCTTTGTTCTTACACATGGGTAGCGTCCCTAGCTCCATAATCCTGAGGAACTCAAGGGAGAACGTTCTTGAGCACAGTGGAACCAAAGGTTGCCCTATCCCTAGAAACCCTGTCCACCTTGTAATGAGAGATAAATGTATGTGGTTTAGCCCAAGTAGCAGCCGCACAAATAGTGTCTAAAGGTAAGCGAGCTGCGTGAGCCAAAGATGTAGACACTGATCTGGTAGAATGTCCTCTTCGTTTTGCTGATAATGTTTGGTCAGAGGCTTCATAAACATATGTGATACAGTCAGTTAGCCATTTAGAAAGAGTTCGTTTCGTAACTGCAAGACCCTTTCTGCTGTCAGCAAAAGCTACAAATAGTTGATCAGATTTCCTGTGATCTTTTGTTCTATCCAAATAAAATCTGAGTTGTCTATGGACGTCCAGTTTGTGCAACATATACTCCAATTTATTAGAGTGGTTCTTAAAGAAAGTGGGTAATTCAATGGACTGATTAATATTACTAGAAGAACAAACTTTGGGAAGAAAGTCTGGATTAGTGCGGGATACTCTGTCAGAATGAAATATTAAATAAGGATGTTTGACCGAAAGGGCCTGAAGCTCAGACACTGCCTAGCAGATGTAATGGCCACTAGAAATAATGTTTTCCATGACAAAACTTCAATGTGCAACTTGAAGCTGGTTCAAAGGGTGGCAACATCAATTTAGAGAGTAACAGGTTTAAATTCCACGGTGATGTCGGACTTCTGACTGGTGGTCTGATATGAAACGAACCTTTTAAAAGGCTTTACAAAGTCTGTGAGCCATAATAGGCGCACCACATTCTTCTACATGATAGTTAGAAATGGCAGCTAACTGTACTCTTAAAGTAGCCGGGAAGCTCCTTCATGAAATAATTCAGTCAAGAACTCTAAAACCTTGTTTAACGGAGCTGTAACAGGGTCCAAATGATGTGACTCCCAGAAGACAAAACGTTTCCACTTACTGGTGTAAGTCTTTGTAGTGGAAAGTTTATGAGAAGCTACTAAAATATCTTGAACCGCCGATGTAAGGGGAACCGACCTGGCTAAGGAAGGGAGCAGCCAAGCTGCTAGGTGGAGAGATTCTAGAGATGGGTGAGGAACTCCTGACGAGTGAGTCAGTAGATCTGGCTCTGGGTCCAGCATCCAAGGTTCCCGAATGCGGTGATGCAATAGAAAGGGGAACCAAATTTGACGAGGCCAGAACGGGGCAATGAGAATAATAGTCCTCTGAAGGTTGTTGGCTTTCTGTAGAAACTTTGCAATCAGGGGAAATGGAGGAAAAGCATATAGGAGACCCGGGGCCAATCGTGCACCAGCGTCCTGGGGACTTCCCTGGAGGGGTAATAGGGCAAAGTAGCTCCTGCATTTGGCGTTCATTGGAGACGCAAACAGATCGCAGGTAGGCTGGCCCCATTTGTGAAAAATCCTTCTTGCAACTGACTGTTTGAGGGACCACTCGTGAGGCAATAGTATTGCCCTGCTCAGCATGTCGGCTATGACGTTGGATGACCCGGGATGTGCGTTGCGATCAGAAAGCGACCGTGGACTCTGCCCATTGTCAAATTCTCATGGCCTCTCTGCATAGTTGGTAAGACCTGGTACCGCTTTGCTTGTTTATGTACCAGACTACGGACATGTTGTCTGTCTGAACTGCAATGGTCCCTGGAGGAAGAAGGGGAGCAAAGTGTTGCAACGCCAAAACACTGCCCTCAACTCCAGAACATTGATGTGCAGATTGTACTCCAGATTGGTCCATTTGCCTTGGACTGTCTGTCCCTGAAAGATGCCCCCCCACCCTATCAGGGAAGCGTCCGTGGTTATCGCCGCTGACGTGCGGGTAGCACAAATGGTCTTCCGCTGGATAGGTTGCAAGTCTGTAACCACCACATTAGGTGTGATTTGCATGTTTTCGTTATCAATATTTCGTGAGTCAGTGGAAGTTGTTGGAATGACCATTGTGCAAACAGAAGCCATTGTAGCACTTTCATGTGCAGTCTTCCCAAAGGTATCGCAATGAGGGAAGCTGCCATGAGACCCAAAACTTTCAGAACAATTTTTGCTGGGGACTTTTTGGACGACAGTAGAAGGGAAATGTTGAATTGAAGTGCTACTATTCTTTCTGTAGGAAGTTTTAGAACTAACTGACGCGTATCTAATTCCGCTCCTATGAATAAGATATGCTGTGATGGCTGTAGCAACGATTTTTCAAATTTACTGAGATGCCAAGGTGTGTACAAAGTTGTAGGGTGTAATCCCTGGCTTGTATCAGTTGACGCCTGGTGGTGGCAGACAGGAGCCAGTCGTCCAGATACGGAAACACCTGGAATCCTAGGCGCCTCAGATGAGACGCTACCACTGCCATGCATTTGGTGAAGACCCTGGGGCTGTAGTCAGACCAAAGGGCAGGGCTCGAAACTGATAGTGACTGGCTCCCAGCCGGGCGCAAATGATCCCTGGATGCCCTGGCCATTTTGATGTGGTAGTATGCGGCCTTCAGATGTATCGAGCACATCCAGTCGCCCTTCCGTAAGAATGGAAGGATCGATTGAAGCGTGACCATTCGGAACTTTTCCTTCTTGACAAAGGTGTTGAGATGGCTTAGGTCCAGAATCGGCCTCCAGTCCCCTGTTTTCTTTGGAACTAAAAAGAACCTTGAGTAAGTTCCGAATCCTATTTGGTCCGCTGGGACTGGTTGGATGACTCTTTTTTTCTAGCAGCTTTGAAATTTCTGTAGCTGCTGGGTCTCGCAGATGGGGTGGTACATCTGGGAGTTTTCTTTGGAATGGGTGTGGATAGAAAGGGATTTTGTAACCTCTGGTAACAATGCTTTTACCCAATTGTCTGAAGATAGATTTTGCCAGGCCTGAGGGTATAAAGCTGCGACCCCGACTGCCTCCAGAGCAGGACAGTCGGGCCTCCTCTCAGGAGTGCTGAAAAGGTTTGCCAGGGAGATTATCCCTGTCACCTTGGTTTTGCGGACCCCCTCTGCCGCCAGGGCGGCGTCTTCCACCTCTGCCCCCCCTCTGCCTCTAGAGGGGGCATCACCCTGTGTGTTTGGAAAAGATCCTTGGGGTTTTCGAAACCACATTTTCCCACCACGTTGCCCTTTGGGGTACGGTCTGGAAGGGGTGGAAAAACAGACTCCGACAGCAGACAGAGTCTTTCCCTCCTGTTCACACCGGTAAGGGTCTCCTTTACTTTAGGGCCAAAAAGTGTGGCTCCGTCAAATGGGGCGTTAGTAAAGGAAGACTTGAAGGCTTCCATAAGCGAACATAAGCGCATCCAGGATTGCCTACGAGCAATCGCTGAAGTCGCTGCCCTACTCGATCCTTCGGCTGCATAGGATATCAGCCTCATGGACGAGTTTACAATGGACGTAAGGGTGTTGAGATGCGCTGTAACTTTCTCTGAGACAGCGGCATCTGTAGCACCCTGGAGGGTATCTCCCAACTCTTTGACTAGATCCTCTGTAAACGTGTAAAATGAGTCAAATAGTTCAGGGAACGATAGAGAAAGCCGCTGAACTGAAAATGCGCTTCCCGTATCTGTCCATGGTCCTAGAGTCTTTGTTAGGCGGATGGACAGATGAGGAAGACTCCGACATCTCCTTTTTCGTGGCCGCTGCCACCACCATGGCGTCTACTGGAACTCCTTTGGTGAGGTACGCTTTGTCCTGTGGTGCAATGTACTTATTTGGCTTCCTAGGGACTGGTTCCACTGTCAGGAGTCTCCACGCCCTTGAGCAATTAATTCCATTAACTCATCAAAGGGCGGAGTGACCCAGGAGGAGGAAGGACGGGCACCAAATGCCTTCAGCAAAACTGACTCATCCTCAGAAGGGGAGGGCTTGCCAGTCACCTCTCTGTTTTAAGATCACCAAGATGTCAGAAAAGAGACATCCTCTGAAGGTGACTTAGGGGACCCTTCTGACTCATCTAAGTCAGTATCAGATGTCAAGGATTCTTGTGGAGAATCCAAGTGTCTCCTCTTACACAGTCTTTTCCTAGGGACTTCTTCGTGGGGAGCATCCGAAGAAGCCTCCGAGGAAGAGGGGGCACCCTCCAGGGGTGGCTGAGACACTGGTGCCCGACGCTTGAGTGGCCGTGGGTGCAGAGGAGGATAACGGTCCTTTGTGGAGGAGAAGCTGTACCTGCTGATGTGGTTGTCTGGGTAGACAACACCTTCCTCATGAGGTCGAAGGCCCCCGGATCCCGAGTCGAGGTATCGCCCGGTTCTGAAGAAATGGGAAGAATCCCCGAAACAGGAGCCAAGGCACCGACCCGAGGACGGAACCGAGTCGATCCGTGCGAGGCCCCGAGGGAGCGCCGGAACCGAAACATCGGTCCGACTCTCGGTCCCGGAACCAAGGACGGATCGGCCCGAGACTCCAGTACCGGTTCGGATGGAGTCGAGGTGAACGGTGCCGACCGAGAAAAAGACGGTTCTGGCACCGAGGGCTCCACAATCATCAGGTCAGCTTCTTCCGGCTCCGAAGACTGGACAGGTCTCGGAGGAGGAACAGATGGAGATAGTGGCAGGCCTTCAAGTCTCAACATCAATTGAGAGGAGACCGAGATAAGCTTGGATAGGGCCGTATGCTCCATCAGTTTCTGAACCACACGGTCCACATCGGTGTCGGAAAGGGGCCTAGAAGAACGAGTCGAAGGGATCGAAGACGGAGCCGACCTCAGCAGAGTTGGTGGAGGGAGCTCCGTCACCGGTTCCAAGACTCGAGGCTCGAAACTGCCAACAGTTGAACACTCGGCCCCAAGTCTGTGGAACCGGTGATCTAACTAGACCAGCGAAGAGCTCGGAGCCGATGACTTTGGCTCCGACGCCTTGACCCTTCAAGACTTGGATGCCTGGTCTGAAGCATCCAGAGCCTCCTGGAAAGAGGGTTTCAACAATCCTCTATCCATCAGTTTCCTGCGCCTATCTGTCATGACCCTCCCACTAAAAGAGTGACAAATAGAGCAGTCCTCTTGTAAGTGGAGAGGGCCAAGACAGTAGACACAGGAACTGTGGTTGTCTGTGACCGACATCTTTTGGCCACACTGACAACGTTTGAAGCCAGATTTATTTTCTCAGACATAAAGAGAAAGAGAAAGTCCAGTACAGTAAGTCAATCCAGTAACAATGTCAAATCCGGTATTTGAAAGTCCGATGTCACTTGCTTAAAAAAAAGCAATACTATAACAAATCTTCAGTCAAAAAGTGATCCAAGTAGGGGTGGTAGGCCCCGAAAAACTCTACACCAGTTAGTTAACAAAGTTAAACTAATCTAAGGTATCGAGAATTCTACTCCACTCACACACCGTACTCTAACTTTAAATGACTAGATTTCTATGAAGTTTTTTTGAAAACTTAAACCAGAATAGATAAATCTTATCTGAAAAAAGCCTCGAGCTAGCCTCCAGCGATGCTTATGCAGCAGCGGCAAACTAGATCTGAGGTAAAGGCAGAGGGGGATTGTGGGTATTAGATGTCCTCGAGCTTCTTCTCGATGCAGAGCTTGCAGTCGGCCGGCACGGAGCAGAGGATCGGCTCCGAACCCATGTGTAAGAACAAAGGCGAGATTGAACACTCTCACATCTCTATCTTTGAGGGGCCCTTTCGGTTTTACCTATATAGAAACAAAAAAAAAAATTTCTAAGCTTGTTTCCTGCCTTTCCTGTGGGTAGTCTAGTCTGGATACAGATTTGCTGCGTCCAGGACTGTTTGTGGGCGTCTGAGCCCCCAAGCCTTTTTGTGTTGGAGGGAAGCCTTCTAGCTTAATTTTGTTTCATAGAACTACCCATTTTTTTAGTTTCAGCACTCAAGTCTGTTTCTTTGAGCTCAGCACTAAATAAGAGACAAATTATTACAGCACTCAACTTTCCTCACTTGTCCAGAGGAAAACAGTTTATAGTACTTAAATAAGCACCTATCTAGGCATGTCTAAGAGTCAGCTCCCGGTGTTTTCTCCTGTCTACCTGATGAATCTGGGCATCTTAGGGCAAGGCAGCAATTGCCTCATATACACAGACAACCCTCTCCTCCTACCACCCAACACTACAACCTGTGAGAGATGCACTTATATAGCCAAACTGGAAGCAAAGCTCTCTTCACCCAAGACTGGACTAGACACAGTCAAGAGGAGAAGGTAAACACTTGCACAACACCACACTCATCATAGACCCTCAAAACCTACACCACCAAAACACACACCTACATTCGCGGAGGCTCTCAGTATAAACCTGCCCAAGCAACAGGGACCTCCAAAGCAGAAACACAAGCAACTTCCACCCCCCAACACAACCCAAATGACACATAGCCCACAAACTCAGTGTGCCACTCAACCACAGCCTATAAGGCATAACAAAGTACCCAACACTCTAGTCATAGGTGACTCTATAGTCAGGCACACTGATGTTCCACTCAACAAGCTAAACAAGGAGAAAGTTACTGTTAGCTGCCTGTCGGGTGCCAGGATCCACCACATAATGCATGCACTCAGGTCACTCCACAACAAGTACAAATATGACTTAGTTATTGTCCATGTTGATGTGAATGACCTGAGACGTACCTCCCTGGACTACATGAAAAGGGACATGGAGGAGCGGTCCAATCTTGTAGCCCAGGCAGGTATGACCCTAGCCCCGAGTAGCATCCTGCCATCACCCAGAATGATACCACAGTACAAGGACAAAATGACTGACTTCAACAATTGGCTAAGCTTCTGGTGTCATTCTAAGGGGATCCAGTATCTCTCTGCCTGGGATGACATGATTGACAAACCACGATGCTTTGCCAGAGATGGCCTGCACCTATCACCCCTAGGATTCATGATATTGGCTAAGGCTCTTGCCACCCCTATAGTGCCTTTTTTAGGCAAGGTTCAAATGACAAATTCGCCACCATAACAGATATAAGCAAGCAGAATCTGAGGGTATTGCTACTCAATGCTAGAAGTCTAAACCTCAAAATGCACTCACTCGAGGCACTCCTTAAAATGGAGAACATCGACATCTGTGCAGTGACAGCGACCTGGTTCAATGCTCCAGAGAGTACCCCTGCATTACCAGGCTATAATTCCTACCACACATTTCGGCCACCTAACCTGGACCGAAACACTAAAGGCAGAGGCGTGTCCATATTCATTGAGGATATCCACACCTCCAGGCTAGTTGCTCAGCATAATTATGCGAGATTATCCAAGTGCAACTAACTCTGGGCAAGACCGCAATCCAAATTGTAGCTTGCTACAGATCCCCCGCCATGTCCCAGGATTCCCATTCCTCATTTCCTGACACACTGGAAAATATTAGGGTACAACTTAACAGCCTAATAATGGGCGATTTCAACTACTCCACCATTAACTGGGAAAACTACTCATGTACCAAATCTTGTGTTCAACGTTTTCTGGAATTCATAAATTCCAATGCCTTGGATCAACCTATCCACACCCCCACCAGGGGCAGCAATATCCTAGACCTGGTTATTACCAACATGGGAAACTGGTGCTCCACACCAGAGGTCAATTCCTCGTTGGTCAGATCCGACCACAAGCTAATCACCCTACACATACACATCCCTCCCCCACCCCCGATTAGGGAAACCACTGTAAATAATTTCTCCAAAGCCAACTTCATGCTTCTTAAGACAGAAGTGGCAAATTTCACGACACCCATGCTGATGGACAATCGAGGTATGACTGCTGAATCCTATACAAATGCACTTTATAAGCACTTACACGAGTATGGATCGTGCAATCCCTAACAGAACCAAGATGCTATCCTCCAAAAAAAGGAAGCCAATCTGGTGGTCCCCAGCCATAAACAAACTCTACAACAGAAGAAAAAAACTGTTGCAAAGAAGAGAAAAATCCCATGATTGAAGAAACTCCCTGGTCAGCCTCTGTAAGAAGCTGAGATCCCTCAAAATCCTCCAAAACTAGTTACAAAAACAAAATCGCCACTGACTCTAAAGACAACCACAAAGCATTCTATAGCTATGTCAAGAATCTCAATGGCAACACTCAGATACGAGTTACAGCACAATGGCACTAAATATACAGAACCAACTGATATTGCCAACATCCTGGCAGATAGGTTCAGTGCTAACTTTACCCCCCTCTCATCCCCTAAAGGGCCCATCTCTTTACTGAAAGAATGTAAAGTTCCTGTAATCACGGCTGCACAGGTAAAAAACACACTCTCCAAAGCCAAGAACGCAGCATCCATATCCATAGGACCTGACAACATCCCAGGCTGCGTTCTACATGAACTACAGCACCCCACCTAAGTACCATGTTCAATCATAGCCTCACCTCAGGCTATGTGCCCACTGAATGGCACACAGTGACAGCTATCCCACTCCACAAAGGGGGGAGGCCACCACGGAACCCGAAATCTACTGCCCCATTAGCCTGACGAGCCTGGTCTGCAAGGCTATGGAACGTATCATCATGGAACTTATAAACAATGTTATTGGTAATCTCCAAACTCAGGACCCCATCCAGTTCGAATTTGTAAAAGGCAGATCATGTCTCCTAAACCTAATAGACTTCTCTGAAGCAGTCACCAATGCCGTAGATGTGAGTAAGGTGGTTCACACAGCCTATCTAGATCTCGCCAAGGCTTTCGACACCATCCCCCACTCTAGAATTATAGATAAACTCACTAAACTAGGTATAAATCCCTATGTCACAAGGTGGGTTGCCAACTGGCTCACTGACAGAATCCACACTGTGAAAGTAGCAGACTCCAAATCCAACTTCAGACCAGTGACAAGTGGAGTACCACAGGGTTCAGTCCTGGGTCCTCTCCTGTTTGGTATCTACTTCTCTGAAGTACAGGCTAACACAGAAGGTCTTTGGCTAATGAAGTTCGTAGATGACTGCAAACTAGGAGCCATAATCAAAACTCCAAAAGATGTGGACATCCTACAAAAGGGCCACACTGAGACAGATGTCTGGTGTCAAAGCCATGGCCTCAAGCTCAATGCCAAAAAGTGCATTGTCATCCCTTTTGGTAAAAACTCTGCACCCATGAACTACCACATAGGCGGTAGTCTACTTAACACCGAAAGTGTGATAAGGGACCTTGGGACACAGGTGGACAGTAATCTCTCCTTTGATAATCACATCGCCACAGTAGTCAGGAAACCCTTCTACATGGCACACCTCATCACAAAAGGTTTCTCATCCAGGAAAAAAAGAGGTCACTTTTCCCCTCTGCTCGTCACTCATTAGACCCATTATAGAGTACAACGCCCCTTTTGGTATGTACCTCACAAGACATCTACAACAACTGGAAAGGCTGCAGAAATACCTCACAAAGAGGATTACCAGCCTCAAACAGATGCCCTATGCAGACAGTCTCAAAAAACTGCAGCTTTACTCCATCGTATATCGCCTACTCAGAGGCGATCTCTGTTTCACACACAAAGCTATGTCAAACCCAGAGCTTTTGGACATGCTCCACTTAAAGAAATCCCAATCCCTCCGAGCTACATGCTCTAGGAACCTAAATTTTGTCACCACGATAAACAGAACATGCTGGAGGGATAGATTCCTGTCCCAGAGACTTCCCATACTCTGGAACAAACTACCTATCTATATCAAACAAAGCTCCTCATTAGCACTCAAGAAAAATCTTGATGATTGGATGGGAGATAGGAAATTCAGCCCGGGGATCACTTCTGTGGCTCTGCTCAACAGGGGCACAGGAAAATAATTTTCTTGGGTGGCGAAAGCCAGGGTACCTTTTGGCTGGGCTTATATAGGCCCTAGGGCCAATAGCTAGTACCTACCTATGAAACAAGAATTGCAAAACGTTGCTATATATATATATATATATATATATATATATATATATATATATATATATATATATATATATACCTCTCTCTTAGTTAAACAATTACAATAGGAATGAATATTTACAATGCCATATCCTATGATGTTAACATTCACTTTCCTTGATATATGGACAATACTTGCACCTCCCACATTTAAACGTTCCTGTGTTAACTCACGCATTCCCAGGAGCACTCCAGTCTTTCTACATAGTTCTTAATGCACAAGTCCTTTCTATAAAAAATACATGGGACATCTCTGACCACCTATTAATCAATCCCACCTATTCCAAAAACTTTCCAGCTTCTCTCAACAACCATCTAATCCTTCCTGCATCACCATTAAATGTTAGCACTAACCTATATGTACACTTTTAGTGTCCATAGTGTTAAGTCTCACTGATATGCGACATCTCACGTTCTTACACCCTGGAAAGGGGAGAATAAATGTAAACCTCAGAAAAAAACAACTGAGAAACTCTCAGGATAGACCCTAGTAATGAACAGACAAAGTTTTTCATTTTCAAACAGACTTTGATACCATTTGTGCTAATCTGACTAGTTGCCCTTTTACAACGGCAATTTTTTGAGGATTAGGGTGATAACTGCTAAAATGCAATAATGCACTGGAGTATGTGTTTCTTTTTTTAAATAAATACTAGATATAAATTCCTCCTTCAAAACATATTTTGGATTTCAACTGAACCCATTGCCCCTTGATGTGCCTTCAGTTGCATGTGAAATAAGCCTCATAGATGAATTCAAGATAGACTGGAGGGTAACTAGCTGAGAAGCCACAGATGATTGGGTCTCAGCAGAAATGGTTAATGAAAGGAAAGTTGGGAGGTCTTTGTTCAAATCCCTTTGCAACCTAATAAAATGTGTCAAATAGCTCAGCAACCTAAAGGTAAAGGTCACTGAAGCATAAACACGCTTCCCACACCTGTCCACAGCCTTAGACTTCCTGTTAGGGGGATGAAGAGAGAAATTCTATTCAGCAAGATCCTTTGTGATAGCCACCACCACAACCATTGCATCTATGGGCACCTCTTTTGCCCAAAATTCCTTCTACGTAGGTGGATCTAGAATCCTTTCTGGCTTTTTGAGTATTGGTTCAACTGTATCAGGCTCCTTCCACACCCACCAATTAACTCAGGAGGTATATCGGCCAAGCTCCAAAGACCTCCAGAAATACTGACTCTTCGGATGAAGTGTTGCTGGGGGTCCAACCACATCTCTGTTTGAGGATCTCAAGGATGTCTCCAAATGAGATGTCTTCTAGAGGTGATCATGGGGTCCCTTCACCTTCACTAAAGTTCATATCCTCAGTGACAGACTCTTGCATTCAGTCCAAGTGCCTCCTCTTGCATTTTCTACTTCCGGGGACCTCCTCTCAGTGGGGTGTTCTGGGGAAGGTATCAGAAGAAACTGTGAAACCCTGCTGGGTAGTCTGGAGGACTCGGGCTGGCTGTCCCTGCGGCATCGAATGATGAGGCTCCAAGTCCAGAAACATCTGGGAAATCCAAGGGGGTTGGCTCCATCAGTCCTATCCTAACAGAGAACACTCTCTTCACAACCTTGAAAGCAGACCACCCTGGAGAGAGAGAAGACTTTGTAGCTGAGAAGAAAGGCTTCTGGATCGTTTTCTCCTCCCACCTCGAATGCAATCTCTCGAAGGAAGTCAGAGCAGAGCTATCCAGTGCCAAAGCACCAAGGGGCAGAGATAGCTCAGAAGACTTCGGAGTCGACTCCAGCTCCTCGGATCTGAGTGGAAGGATTTAGCTCCGAGTCCTCTTGATTCGAAGATGTCAGAGCCGGCACTCCCGAGTCAGCTTCGGATCCAATGATAATGCCATCCTCGGATAAAAGCATGATGGACCCAGATCCAGGTACGCTGAAGAAACTAAAGGAATCAGAGGAGTCGTGTGAGGTGGTGGAGTGGTCGATGGATGGGCTTCCTGACCTGAAATGGTAGGTGCTGATAACACACCCACCTGGATCTGCACCAAGAGAAACCTCATCATCTGATCCACATCTTCTTTGGTCAAACTCCTGGATGGACGAGATGATGCCAGGGAAGGTGACTTTGTATGGCACCTTTGGGGAAGCATCTTAACAGGTACAGGATCGACTAATGGGGAATATCGGGCCCTAGGTAAAACTACTGGTTCCAGAGTAGTCAAATCAGATCGTTTCTTAGATCCATGGATTTAAAATCCAAGGACTTCTTTTTCTTTGGATCCAAGGGGGAAGAGGTTTGAGACCTCCTCGAATTTGATTTAGTCCTCTTCTTGGAAGGCTCAGATGATGGAGCCAAAGAAGTAGGAGCAGGAGATTTCAACCCATTAGACTTTAGTTTGGGGGATTGAGCCTCATTTAATAGCTTCTCCCAAAGAAGAAAGCAACATACCTTTGAATATTGACTGATTTTTTTCTATCCACTAATGCACATGAATTAAAACTGTGGCAGATGAACAGCCTTCTTGAAGGTGCTGTGGACCTAAGGAATAAACACAAATGGTGGGCATGTGAAACAGGCAACTTGTGCCCAAACTTAGAAAACTTTTTGAAGCTGGAAGGGCCTTGCTCAGCCATTCTTATGAGAAAAAGGAGAAAAAAAACAGCTATAGAGGCTTTTTGTCAGGAAAAATGGGAGAGAGAGAGTGTGTACCAACAATGGTAATGAAATTACACCAATGTGTAAAAGAAAAGAGGGCGAAAATATACCCAACTATGGTATTTACAGATATACTAACAGTACACGGGTGATGGAATGACAGAAAAAAGGCAGTAGAAAAGGTTTAAATGGAAAAATCTAACTTATCTGTAGAGTTTTGCAATGAAGCTCAGCAGTTATGACAACCATGTCATTTCACAAAAAGCGGCCAATAAGATCTGAGGTATGTTAGGGGTTGGTGCATTATGGGTAAGGAAGCTCGAGAGCTTTTTGGTTACCACGAACTTTAGTAACAGCAGAGTCAGATAAGAGGATCGGATCCAAACCCAACAGTTGAGGATAGACTGAAAATTGACATTAGATTAAAAAGGTTAAAGGATTCTATTTGGGTGAGGAAGAAGGCAAGAGCTGAGTAGGATAAGCTGATTTCCTAAAGAAGAATGTAATAAATCAAAGTGGAAAGGAATAATGATGAAACTGGGTAATTCAATGAAATAAGGGGAGAGTAGATTTTTGGTTGCAGATCCTTAAGGAGAACTTCCACCAAGCAGAATGTTGCAGACATAAAGTGCCAGAAAGCATTCTAAGAACTAAGCCAACTAAGTAATGGAGAAAGGAGATTTTGCCACTATGAATGACTGAAAGAAAAGGTATAGAAAATGGACAAGTGGGGGCTGAAATGTGGAGAAAATTGGCAAAGGAATATTGGGAGCAAATAAATTAAAGTTGTGTACTTACCATAACTGTATCTGTGTTGTCCATTTTCATTCTTCCTCAATGATTGGGGTATCTAATATGACCTCAGATCCGACTCGGCTACATACACTACACTCTTGGATCCAACTCACAAGTTCCTCCCTCTGCTCATAATGCCCCAGTCAACTAGCTGTACCTCAGATCAAGTTTGCTGCCCTATAAGCCCTAAACATATAGTCATAAAAAGGAAAAAAGACAGACAAGCTCAAAACTGGAACAAAGAAGGGTTCCACAGTATCCACCAGGTCACTCCAGAAAATGAAAGGAAGGGGAAGGAGGGAGGGGAGTTGAAGGATAAAACTGGACAACACAGATGCATAGTTATGGTGAGTACATAACTTTAATATCTGATGTTGTTCTTTTCATTGGTTCATCAATGATTGAGGCAGAATCCCCAGAAAAGTGAATCCTTAGTGGCCTTGACGGAAGGATATTCCGGAGGTGCTGCAGAACCAAAAGCAGCTCTACTTCCAGATGTCAAATCTAGTTTGTAATGAGCTATTATAAAGGTATGAGGGTTAGACCAGGTAGCTGCAGCACAAATGTCATCAACTAAAGTTCTAGACCAAAAGGCAGAAGAGGTAGCCATGGATCTAGTAGCGAGAGACCTCACTGACTGTAAACAAAGGAAATGCAATCAGAAATCCATTTGGCCAGGGTAATCTTGGAAACAGGATCCCAATCTGTTTGTGGAGAGGGAGACAAAAAAGTTGTTCTGACTTCCTGAACTCCTTTGTTCTGTGGAGATAAAACAGTTAGCTATGTACATCTAATAGGTGTAGCATGAACTCTCTTTTGTTAGCTAAATTGGGAAAGAAAACAGGCAACCTCATGGCTTGATTAATATTTGTTTCAGATGCTACCTTAGGGAAAAAAGGGTGGATTTGTTCATAAGGTGACCCTATCTTTGTGAAAAGATTTGAAAGACAGAGCCTGGAATTCCAAAACTCATCTTACAGATGTAATGGCTACCCCAAAACACCATTTTCCAAGACAAAAATTTTAAATCGAATTTAGCTGAGTATTCAAAGGGTTGTTGAGTTAATCCTTGCAGTTAAATCCCAAGGAGACAACAAGTCTTTCACTGGAGGTCTGCGTAAGACAGTCCTTTTAAAAAGACCTTGCACAACTTTAAGATGCTAATGATGAAGCATTTTCTCCCAAGCGAAAATTAGATACAGCTGCTAATTGTACTTTGATAGTGGAAAGACTAGCATCTTCTTGAAAAATTGATGTTAGAAATTCTAGAACCACAGAAAAAGGAGCAGTGAAAGGGTCAGGTTTTTTTTGATGAGCCCAAAAAGAGAAGCCCTTCCATTTACTTTTGTAAATTTTTCTCATAGAAGCTTTCTGGGAGAATAGAATTACTTGTCAGACTGGGGAAGAAAACCTGGGCTGTCTAGCTATCAATGGAATTGGAGAACCCACGCACTCAGTTTGAGGCCTGGCATATCGGGATGCTCCATCCTGGGGGTATGCGAGAGAAGATCTTGACTGGGGTCCAGTATCCATGGAAGATCTAAATATTAGACCAAAGGAAGGGGAGCCACACTTGATGAAGCCAAAAAGGAATAATGAGGATATCTGAGCTCTTCATCCGGATTATTTTATGTTAAGAATTTCAGAATAAGAGGCAACGGGGATAAGGGTAAGAGTTCAGAGGGCCAAACATGGACTAGAGCATCACTCCGTGATTCCTTCTGAGGAAGATTAGGGCAAAGAACCTGCTGCACTTGCTGTTGAGGACAGAGGCAAAAAGGTCACACCAAGGTTGGTCCTAATAATGCAAAATTCTCTCCTCTACTGTTTGACTGAGACACCACTCATGAGGCATCAAAAGTGACCTGCTGAGTCCATTTACTAACACCCTGAACTTCTCCAGTATGTGCATTGCTACTAGCAAACAGAAGAGATCACCGACAGCCACATTCTCATTGCCTCTCAACACAGGGGGTAAGAACAGGTTTCCCCCATTTGTTGATGTACTATACCACAGTCATGTTGTTGGTTTGGATCACAATGGTTCCCAGAGGAAGACAGTCTTGAAAGGCTTGCAACACTAGTAGAACCGGTCTCATCTCTAGGACATTGATACGCAAACTGGTCTCTACAGGGGGTCCACATGCCTTGAACTGTCGATCCCAAGAAATGCCCCATCCCAGTTGGGAGGCATCCATGGTTACCATGGCTGCTATATCCACTAACAAAGTTGATCCTTGCAGACTACAGTGAGTTTGACTGGAAAGGATAGAGGATGATGCAGAATCGACCACTGAACAGTTAAGAGTCCACTGAAGAATGCGCATATAAAACTGGGGCATTAGGACTAAGGTTATGGGTGCTGCCATTGACCCTAGAGCTTAAAGGACAAGTCTAGCTGGGGGAGAAGGGTAAACAAGAATTCTCTGCATTTGACACCTGATTAAGTCTACATGATGTGAATGAAGGGAGGCTATCTGACTGTGTTCAACTGTGGACCTATGAACTCCCGGCTCTGAACAGCTTGCAAGTGATTTGCAGGTGTTGACTGAGATGCCTAGCGATTGAAATAGTTTGAGTAAAAAATGTTCCTGGACTGCTTTAGAAGATGCTTGGTTGAGACAGTGAGGAACCGGCTTTCTAGATATGGAAACACTTGGAATCCCAGCTGAGCTGCTACCACTACCATACTTCTTGGTAAACACTTTGGGGGCAGTGGTAAGACCAAAGGGTGGGGCTCTGAACTAATAGTGACTGGCCCCCAGATGAAAGCACAGAAATCTTTGGGATCGTCTGTTCATTTTGATGTGATAGTATGTGTCCTGAAGATCAACTAAGCACATCCAATCATCCTTGTATAGAAATGGCATAATGGACTGAACCGTGACCATTTAGAACTTTGACTTCTTCACAAATTGATTCAGTTTATTTAGATGCAAAATTGGTCACAGGTACCCTATCTTCTTTGGCACTAAAAAGAACCTTCAGTAAATTATAAATCCTTTCTGGTCTGGTGGGGCCTCCTGCATAACACATTTGTCTATCTAACACCTTTTGAATTTCCTGAGTTGCGGCTTCTCTCTGACTGGGTGGTACACCGGAAAGCCTTCTTGTTTTGGTTGGTGGAATCTGTGAAAATGGTATGAAATAACCTATGGATATGACTTAACCTACGGATATGATTTTTAGCACCCAAGAAATTTAGTTATTGAAGCCCAGGCATCTGGCTGCAAAGACAAGCGTACCCAGACTGCCTCCAGAGGTGAGCAGTCAGGCAACCCTTCAGGGGTGCTGAAAGAGTTTCTGAAAAAGAACCCTGGAAACCCTGGTTCTGTGGGGCCTCCTCTGCTGCAAGGACCGCATCTTCCATTTGAACTCACCCCCTGCCGCCGGAGGAGTTATCCATGTGTGAATCCTGAAAAGGACACTTGGATTTACAAAACCACAATTTTTTGCCTCCTCTTTGATTCCTGGAAAAGGATTACTGAGGCGTAGTAAAGCATATCACTACAGCAGACAGGGTCTTTCCATCCTGTTCACTCTGGGAAAACATTTCCTTTACAGTAGGGCCAAACAAAAAGGTTCCATCAAAAGGAGCAGTGATGAAAGAAAAATTGGAAGGTTCCACAAAGCTGCACAAATGCATCCAAGTATGTCTCCTAACAGCTATGCCTGAACCAGCTGCCCATGAGGTATCCTCTGCAGCATGGGATGATATCCATGTCCAGTGCATCCATGAGGTTAATAGAGTGGTCAGCTGTGAAGAGGACCTCTTGTATTTCTCCATGGACATGGACTTAGAGAGGGATTTGCATATTTCCTCAGTCAATTCCTGCTGTAGTCTTGTGAAGTGTGCCAAGTACTTCAGGGAACTCAAAGTAAAGGTTGTTGAAGCAAAATGTGATTTCCAAACACGTCTAACGCCCTGGACTCTCTGTTAGGGGGTGGACTGAGGAGCTCTGCTAGCTCCTTTTTAGTGGCTGCCGCTACAACCACAGCATCAACAGGGACTTCTTTGCTCCAATATAATCTGTACTTTGGTGGTGCCAAAAATTTATCTAGGCAATGGGGGATGGGTCAACATCTGCAATCAATAAGCTCATTTGCTGGGGGGGGGGGGGTCACCCAAGACGTAGATGAGCCAGACCCAAAAACGTCCAGGAAAAACTGACTCCTGGGGGGGGGGGGTCAGAAGACCATCCACCTTTTTGCTTAAGAATCTCTAGGACGTCTCCAAAGCAGATGTCATGTTCAGTGGAAATCTAGGGGAAACTTCCCCTTCATCAAAGTCAGTATATTCAGTGAGATTCCACAGGGGGAATCTATACATCTCCTGTTGCACCTTCTTTGTCAGGGAACCTCTTCATGGGAATGGTATGGAGAGGTATCTGAGGAGAAGTTGAGTTCCTCGATGGGAACTGTCTAGATGCTAGATAATACCTGTTGTCCCCATGTAGTAGGCCTAAGAGGATCACAGTTCAAACCTGAAACAGGAATGGATGTAGGATCCAGGCAGAGGAGAGTAATCGCAGCTCTTGGTCAAGAGAAAACTCCCTCCAATAACTCTAAGGCAGAAGGACCAAGAGAAGCCATGACTGGCCACACAGGAGCCAAAATCTTTGAAGCTACCAAGCCCCGACCCTGTATGGATACATGCCTCGAGAAGGAAGTTACACTCAAGCTGTCTGATGGAGAAGCTCCAAGGGGCAAGGATGGCTCTGACGTCGATGCTTCGGCTCTGAGACTCATCCCTATCCAACAGAATCAGACCGAAACCAGTCAGGGAAGCTGTTGGTGTCAAAGATCCAAAACACAAACACTCTCGGGGCTCCAAAGCCATAGGACGGATTGGAGGAAATTATTAAGTGAGAAATGGAAGGGAGGCTCACAAATCCGATGGGAGCTGGAACAGGGACAACCCCAATCTGAATCTGAGCTCTGAGGAACTTTCTCATCATCCTATCATGTCAGCTTCTGAAAGACTTCTGGAGGACCTAATGGAAGAAGTGGTGGATTGATGCCTGGACTCTCTTCCTCAGGGTCTCCTGAAGAAAAGGGGAATGGTACTGAGGAGGAACAGGTTCTATGGTGAACTCGGGTGAGAGGGTTTGAGGAGATTTACCTTGAACAGACGGATCCAAAGGTGTTGGATCCGAGTGTGTCCTCTTAGGATCCAAAGAGGTCATCTCTGACGTTTTTTGAATCTTTTGTGGAGGCTCCGAAAATGTGCAGGTAGCTGCCTTCAGACAGTAGGTTGGGGTCAGCTTATGTGAGCAATTCACCTCCAAAGAGGATTTTGTAGGTTTACTCTGGGGTTGAGCCGCTGCAGAAGAAGGTGGCAGCAACCCTTTAAGAGCCTGCTTATTTTGTCTACCACTAAGTGTCCTGGAATTAAAAGCGGCACAAATGGAGCAGTCGGTGTTCACGTGTGATGCTCCAAGACACCAGACACACTCCCTGTGGGCATCAGAGTTAGGGATTTTATGCCCACAGAAGTGCATTTTTTAAAGCCTGTCAATTTGTCGGCCATTTCGGAGAAGGAAATAAAGGCAGAGATAGACAGAGAAAGAG